>NW_024715458.1:0-186768 GCF_018991925.1 Homarus americanus
ATTAGGTGGTTTGGTGGTAACTTATACTGTGTAGTGAGAGAGAGAGAGTGTGTGTGTTAGTGTTGTTAGGTGGTTTGTGGTAACTTTACACTGTGTAGTGAGAGAGAGAGAGTGTAGTGTTAGTGCTATTAGGTGGTTTGATGGTAACTTACACTGTGTAGTGAGAGAGAGGTGTAGTGTTAGTGTTGTCAGGTGGTTTGGTGGTAATCTTACACTTGTAGTGAGAGAGAGGTGTAGTGTTAGTGTTGTCAGGTGGTTTGTGGTAACTTATACCTCGTGTAGTGAGAGAGAGGTGTTAGTGTTGTCAGGTGGTTTGGTGGTAATCTATAATTGTGTAGTGAGAGAGAGGTGTAGTGTTAGTGTTGTCAGGTGGTTTGGTGGTAATCTCATAAATTTCTGTAGTGAGAGAGAGGTGTAGTGTTAGTGTTGTCAGGTGGTTTGGTGGTAACTTATACTGTGTAGTGAGAGAGAGAGGAGGTGTAGTGTTAGGTGTTGTCAGGTGGTTTGGTGGTAACTTACACTGTGAAGTGAGAGAGAGAGGTGTAGTGTTAGTGTGTTGTCAGGTGGTTTGGTGGTAATTTATACTGTGTAGTGAGAGAGAGAGAGGTGTAAAGGTTAGTGTTGTCAGGTAGTTTGGTGGTAATTTATACTGTGTAGTGAGAGAGAGAGAGGTGTAGTGTTAGGTGTTGGTTAGGTAGTTTGATGGTAACTTATACTCTCGTGTAGTGAGAGAGAGAGAGGTGTAGTGTTAGTGTTGTCAGGTGGTTTTGGTGGTGAATTTACACTGTGTAGTAAGAGAGAGAGGTGTAGTGTTAAAATGGTTAGGTGGTTTGGTGGTAACTTACACTGTGTAGTGAGAGAGAGAGAGGTGTAGTGTTAGTGTTGGTTGTCAGGTGGTTTGGTGGTAACTTATACTGTGTAGTGAGAGAGAGAGAGGTGTAGTGTTAGGTGTTGTCAGGTAGTTTGGTGGTAACTTTATACTGTGTAGTGAGAGAGAGAGAGGTGTAGTGTTAGGTGCTTGCTGTGGTGGTTTGATGGTAACTTATACTGTGTAGTGAGAGAGAGAGAGGTGTAGTGTTAGTGTTGTCAGGTGGTTTGGTGGTAACTTACACTGTGTAGTGAGAGAGAGAGAGGTGTAGTGTTAGGTGTTGTCAGGTGGTTTGGTGGTAACTTTACACTGTGTAGTGAGAGAGAGAGAGGTGTAGTGTTAGTGTTAAGCCAGGTGGTCGGTGGTACCCCTTACACTGTGTAGTGAGAGAGGAGAGAGGTGTAGTGTTAGTGTTGTCAGGTGGTTTGGTGGTAACTTACACTGTGTGTAGTGAGAGGAGAGAGAGGTGTAGTGTTAGTGTTATTGTGGGTGGTTTGGTGGTAACTTACACTGTGTAGTGTGAGAGAGAGAGAGGTAGTGTTGAAAAGCATAGGTGTTTGGTGGTAACTTATACTGTGTGTAGTGTGAGAGAGAGAGAGGTAAAAAGTTAGTGTTATCAGGTGGTTTGGTGGTAACTTATACTGTGTAGTGAGAGAGAGAGAGGAAAGTGCTTAGTGTTGTCAGGTGGTTTGGTGGTAACTTACACTGTGTAGTGAGAGAGAGAGGTGACGGGGATGTGATGCAGCAGCAAGTCAGTGGTACCAAGGTGACTCACAGCACCTAAAATATATCTGTTGGAAATATAGAATTCTGTAGTAGTTAGAATTTAATACTGTACATGTACCAATCTCTTAAAGCTGGCTGAGGGGGGGGGAGTGTGTTTGGTCTCACACAACTAATCTCCTGTACACATACTGTCAATGTCTCCTGTACACATACTGTCAATGTCTCCTGTACACACATACTGTCAATGTCTCCTGTACACATACTGTCAATGTCTCCTGTACACATAATCAATGTCTCCTGTCAACATACTGTCAATCATATGCTGTCAGTATCATAACGCAACAATCGTCGTTTCATATTGCACGCTGTCGTCGTCATCTGTGCGCATGCTGTCGTGTCATCATAGTAGCACGTAGCGTCAGTGTCATCATATTAGCACGTGGCAATCGGTGTCATCATATTGCGCGTGGCACGTCCGGTCGTCATCGCAATTGGCGTAACAGTCGATTTGATCATCATGTGCACGTAAGCAATCGGTAATCATCACCAATAGCACGTACTGATCGATCGTTTCATATTAGCATACATGCGCAATCAGTGTCTCATATTGCGCATCACCAATCGATCGTTTTCATATTGCGCACGTAACAATCGATCGTCTCCTCATTGCACGTAACAATCAGTGATATCACAATCATCAATGCTCCTGTACACATACTGTCAATGTCTCCTGTACACATACTGTCAATGTCTCCTCTACACATACTGTACACATACTGTCAAATACTCTAGGGATCAGAATGGTAGATCTTGATTGCAGTTCAATAACTGTGATGTAAAAACCTCGCCTTGACTCGTGAGACATGAGAGCCCAGAAAGCTTCTGTTGGAAGCTGTGGCAACCTATAAGCCACCTTACACAAGGATGTAAGAGGTGCTTAATAAATAATATAAAAAAAATAAATAAATAAAAAAAAATATCTCCTGTACACACATACTGTACTGTCATGTTCTCTACACACATACTGTCAATGTTCCCCTGTTAATAAATATACTGTCAATGTTCTCTAGGATCGTGGTAGATGCTGCACTGCTCCAATAACTTCATGATATAAAACCACTGACTTTCAGGCTTTACGCCTTTGACTCTTCAGGCTTCTACGCCTTAACTCGTGAGACATAAAGGCAAGCTTCCCTGTTACGCTTGTAAACGCTTCTCTGCTTTCACTCCACACAAGGATGTAAGAGGGTGCCCAATAAATAATATAAAAAAATAAATAAATAAAAAATATCTCCTGTACACACATACTGTACTATTAATGTTTCTACACACATACTGTACTATTAATGTCTCCTGTACACACATACTGTACTATTAATGTTTCTGCACACATACTGTACTATTAATGCTTCTGCACAATAATATTACTGTACTATTAATGTTCCTGTACACACATACTGTACAGTTGGTCCTCACATTAAGCGGTCCCATTCCGCTTTCACCGTTAACGCGGTGCCTTGCCAGAACCTAACATTCTTACATTCATGGTCGCGAACGCCATTACTGGAGAGCGGCTGGCAAGCCGCCATATTTTTGATCCAAACCTCCGCCACGCCATGTTGTGTAAGAGGCGAAATGGTGGCACAAGGTCGCCCAGTCATCAAAAACACACGAGTTTCTTACCGCCACCCACCACAACCGCCCAAGTCAGTGATAGTGATAATTATAGTGAGGATATGGACTTATATGGACTTTGAGGGGTTTAACAAAGAGGCCCTGCAAGCCTCTGTTGGATAGTGATACAATTGATACAAGTGATACAGGTGAGGGCCAACAATCTGCCCTCTGCCTCGGAACCAACCCCCCATCCCTGTGTGCCCAGCCATCTTTTCTACTAATGTAAGTGTTAAAAACCTAATATTATTGATATTTCTCTTAATTATTAATTGTGTGTATACCATCATAAAGTTAAGATAATATTTTTACTACAACATAGTTGTGTGTCGCCAAAAGTGGAGTTTGGGGATCGCCTGGACTCCATTTCAATTAATCCCATATGTTATGTTGTTCACTTTACGCGTTCCTCACTTTCCGCTGGGACCCTCAGTTACATTAACCGCGTAATGTGAGGACCAACTGTACTATTAATGTCTCCTGTACACACATACTGTACTATTAATGTTTCCTGTACACACATACTGTACTATTAATGTTTCCTGTACACACATACTGTACTATTAATGTCTCCTGTACACACATACTGTACTATTAATGTCTCCTATACACACATACTATTAATGTCTCCTATACACACATACTATTAATGTCTCCTGTACACACATGCTGTACTGTACTATTAATGTCTCCTGTACACACATACTGTACTATTAATGTCTCCTGTACACACATACTGTACTATTAATGTCTCCTGTACACACATACAGTTGAACGTCGATATAACATGAGATATGTTCCAAGAGAGTGCTTTAAACTGAATTCAGACTAAATCAAAGTGTTGTTTCAATGGAATAATTTAGTTTGGTACTTGAGAGAAACACAAAATACTAAAAGACTGACAGTCTACCCAGATGCACCTCAGCCCATCTCCTAGAATAAACAAAACATTGTTTTTTGTAGCATTATGTTAAAACAAACACTCATAAATCAACACAGCTAAAATTGTGGGACGTGAAATGGTCTGTTTACTAGCGATCAGCTGATGGAAGATTGGGGGGTGAGGTGATATGTTTGACAGTTGATAACCAAAGTCTAGTGCTTATTTATTTATTTATCTGTCTTTAAGAGTGACTAAGTTTTTCTCTTATAAAATGTCACTGAATTGACCTGGGAGAATATAATTAACATTGCTGGAATTCTAATAAGTTAGTGATTAGTTTGAATATATACATGCTATAGTTTGCATTAGACATACAAATTTTAGCTTAATTAATTTTATTACAAAGGGCTAAAGTTTTTATGTCTTGTGCAAAATATATGACATTTATATTCAAATTATTCACTGTCTTGCAAGCATTCTAGTAATGCAAATTATGTTCTCCTAACTTTAGTGTTTGATATTATATAAGATAAAAACTATAAGCCTATAACCACCCAACCCTGGCTGGAAAGATGGGGGTGGGGGGGTGACAGAAACACCTTTGACATTTGGGGCTGAAGGTCTAGTGAAGTATTTATTTGTGTCCTTTAGCTTGAGTTTTTGTTTTTTGCTCATAAAGTGTCACAGAAGTGACCGGGGAGAATATAATTTCCATTGCTGGAATTCTGATAAGATAGTGATTAATTTGAATATGATCATGCTATAGTTTGCACTTGACAAAAATTTAGTAATCATTTAGTACATTATTTTGAGTACATGAACAGTACAGCTTTGCCCTTAGGACAGTGTAGCGTGCCCAGAGAAACATTAGGTGCGAATTTTTAAATGTGATGTGCCAGATTGACTCGAGCAAAATAGGAAAGATTCGCTTTAAATTAAAACATTGTCCTTAATTGTCAGTGACACTTTGAATCAATAATTTTAAATTGAATCTCTTTAAATCGACGTTCTATTGTACCATACTATTAATGTCTCTTGTACACACATACTAACAGTATCACTCACTATACAAATGTGTTAGGTTCCTGAAAACCCATTTGTTAAGTGAATTTTTTATTGTGAATGGAAGAACATATTAGAAAATTAGGGTTCAGTTCCCCGGTTACAAGAAAATCTGAACATCATACCCACCACCACACCCACCACCACACAGTGATATCTCTATTAGCCACAATTTTCCAGGTACTGGGAATTTTTTTGGAATATCCAGAAATTTTCCTCATCTCTCAAACGTGGAATAGAAAATCCCCCAACCTCCGGAATTTTTCTGGGTAATGTTATTTTCTCTGAATTTTCCAGAATGATGCATTATTTCATATCTCAAACCCGGAAACAAATCCCCAATCGCTGGAATTTTCCAGAAAATGCACCCCTCGCAGAGTTGTGGTTAAGAGGGATTCCGACTAACGGAGAAATTTCTGTAGTAGTGCCGTTCACTACTACCGTAATTTGGTACCTAACTGATGTATCGACTTTCAGCCTTTTGTATTTACTGCAGGTAGCCAGAGATTCAGCAAAATGCTTGGATGTCATGATGAAAGGAAAAATGAAAAGATGGTACGAATACACACAGATAAAGAGAGATCACTTCACACACACAATGAACGGCGGAAGGAAAGACACAGGCTTGTGAGATATGTGGGAGGGAGGGGAGTTTGTTATGATCAGTGAGCCAGAATGTGTCTGCGCATCTATTCCAAGAATGCTTTCCCTGCTGACTCCTGCCGTGCACGATTTGAATTTTTACTGGGACCCAAATTTGTATAAACGGGGGAAGCTTTTATATCATGAAAAATAGGTGTTAATTCATGAAATTTGTGTTAGTGAATTTTCATATCCTGAACGTTTGTATAGCGAGGGATCCCTGTACCTGTATTAATCTCTCCTGTACACTTTTACCAGAGGCTGTATAACTTACCATCAGAGGCAGTATAACTTACCATCAGAGGCAGTATAACTTACTATTAGAGGCAGTATAACTTACTATCAGAGGCAGTATAACTTACTGTCAGAAGGAAGCTCCTTAGTGTGGTCACGAACCGTAGCATTGTTCACCTGAGCGCATGAAATGTAACAATTATTAACACCATAATTCATGGTAATATTATATTAATTACTGTACATTAAGCATATGCTACAGTATATAAATTTATTGTAATGATATATAAGTAACACTAACAATACTGTACTGTATACAGCACAGTCAATGAAAATTGTTGCGTTACACTTACCATGTCTTTTGTTTATAAAATTAACTCATCCATAGTGCTTACAAAATACTTGAATAAAAATGTCAGTTGAAATATATCCTTGTGAATATCCTCATATGATGCTAAAACATACTGCAGGTGAACCCTAAAAACTGATGTCCTCGTTGTCTGCCTATTTGCATAACCAAAGATTACATTTGGGGGAAATACCCTGCAAGTTTCGTTAATACCCTGGAGATCCGCCGATGAGGAGAGGAGCAGCAGAGCTGTTTTGAATTTGTTGGCAGTGGTGTGGTGGGAATTCTTGCCACCAGAGGGCTCGTGCACCGCCCTGATTCATTCCCTCCATCTTTTCTCTTGTTTACACTTACTATTTGCCTCTAACTTTGTGTTTTTTTGTTATTTCTGACTTAGTGTGTTACTCAATCATGCCTAAATGCCCCAGTGATAGTTCCTCTTGTGCTGGGCAGCTTGATGTGATGTAATAAGGCATGATAAGAGTGGTGATGGACCAGCAAAGATTAGCAAAGACTTGAACTTGCCACCCTAGCCCGTCTCTACCATCCTCAATACTGGTAAATAACAGCCTGAATTTCCGCTTTACATTGCTTAATTAAGGCTTATTATGCTTTCTTTATATATCAGCTTTATTTTCTCTTGACAGTGTATAATGTTGTGCATGACAGAAATATATCAATGGTAGATGGGAGTTTTGGGAGGGTGGCCGGTCCCTAAGCCTCTGAATTTGTTATGTTTTTATGGGATTAATTGCTTTGATAACTGTTGATTCACTGATCAACGAGTTTTCCCGGTCCCTATATACAGTGTGTGTCAGTTATCACTTACACCTGTGTTGAGCAACCATCACAACCCTCTGCCCAGCCCTCTCGTACTCCAAACCCTCCACCCCTCTGGATCAGTCAATGACTATTTATTACCACTGATGTTATGCCAGCGAACTCTGGTAAAGGTTGAGTGAAAAAAGCCATTTTTTTCTAAAAACCAGTTTTTGTGATATAGCTCGAATGCAATGTCAGCAAAATAGGAGAATCCTGCCTTGGTCTCTGGAAAAAGTTACTAATCTTCTTATGGGGCCTAATTACAATATAAATCTGAACAGGGATAAATTACTCCAGAAGGCAGCTTTCCTTCTAGCACGACGTTTCCTCCTAATATTACTGTACTTATTAAGTAATTATTAGATGTTTTAATTGCCTGTATGTTGGCCTGGTGAATTGGCTAGGAAACCTGTGAAAATATTGCCCAAAGTGGTTCACAAACTCAGATCCTTCCGAAGCAAAGTCCTCTTAATTGCACCATATTGGATCCTACAACCTTGGTGCCTGGATCTACTGGACTGGTGCCCAAATCCACTTATATACCGGGAGTGCAAAACAATTGGGCAGATGCGCTGTCCCGTCTCCGGCCAGTATCGACAGAAACAGAATGGTCCCTAAAGGTATCAGAGTTCATGAGTCTAGTGAAGAAGTTTGGAACTCCACAGATAGATCTGTTTGCCTCCCTAACAAATCACAAGATGCCAATTTATGCATCTCTGGAAAGGTCAAATCTTTTAGGAAATGCCGTCCTCTTAGATTGGAACCTTTGGAATTCAATCTATCTATTCCCCCTGACGCTTCAGCTATTATACACACAAAGGGAAGCTCCGCGAATTTGTGTTCTAATATCTATATATATAATCCCTCTGTTACCTATTATTCTGTAGTAACACTTGATTGCATTGCTAAGTGATGGCAGTACAGTAGGGTCTCAAGTTTAGCGAGTTTTAGATTCGTGTCACTTAAAATTTCCAGCCTCTCAAGAATAGCGATTTTCATTACCGGTTTCGCGAGTCAGTGGAGAGTGGGCAGCGCGCATTGCTGTGGTCCTTTGTTATCATTTGTATTGTTTGTTTACAGCAGTTAGTTTAAATGAGCGAGAGCAAGCAGTGCCGTGACCTTGGATTATATAACCCATTGTTCTTATGTTTCACGAGATTATTGTGTAACTATTAACGAGTCTTATGTAAAGTAGAATGTTAATATAACACGAGATATGTTCCAAGAGAGGTCGCTTTAAACCGAATTCGCACTAAATCGAAGTGTTGTTTCAATGGAATAATTTATTATAGTACTTGAGAGAAACACAAAATATTAATAAGACTGACACTCTACCCAGATGCATCTCAGCCCATCTCTTAGAATAAACAAAACATTGTATTTTGTAGCATTATGTTAAAACAAACACTCATAAATCAACACGGCTAAAATTATGGGACGTGAAATGGTCTGTTTACTAGCGATCAGCTGATGGAAAGATTGGGGGGGGGTGAGGTGATATGTTTGACAGTTGATGCCAAAGTCTAGTGCTTATTTATTTATCTTTCCTTAAGTGTGACTAAGTTTTTCTCTCATAAAATGTCGCTGAACTGACATGTTCTAATTCATTTTATTACAAAGGGCTAAAATTTTTATCTTTTGTGCAAAATATATGACATTTATATTCAAATTATTCACTGTCTTGCAAGGATTCTAGCAATGCAAATTATATTCTCCTAACTTTAGTGTTTGATATTATATAAGATAAAAACTGTAAGCCAATAACCACCCAACCCTGGCTTGGAAGATGGGGGGTGGGAGGAGGGAGGTGACAGTAACATGTTTGACAGTTGGTGCCAAAGGTCTAGTGAAGTATTTATTTGTTTATTTAAGTCCTTTAGATTGAGTTTTTGTTTTTTGCTTATAAATGTCACACAAGTGACCGGGGAGAATATAATTTTCATTGCTGGAATTTTTATAAGATAGTGATTAATTTGAATATAATCATGCTATAGTTCACATTAGACAAAAATTTTATTAATCATTTAGTACATTATTTTGAGTACATGTACAGTACAGCTTTGCCCTTAGGACAGTGTAGCATGTCCAGAGAAACATTAGGCGCGAATTTTTAAACGTGATGTGCCAGATTGACTCGAGCAAAATAGGAAAGATTCACTTTAAATTAAAACATTGTCCTTAATTGTGGGTGTAACGATTCTTTGAATTCGATTCTTGTGTATTAACGATTCTTGTGTATTAACGATTCTTGTGTATTAAATTCGATTCTTGTGTATTAAATTCGACGATTCTTGTGTATTAATGATTCTTGTGTATTAACGATTCTTGTGTATTAATGATTCTTGTGTATTAACGATTCTTGTGTATTAATGATTCTTGTGTATTAATGATTCTTGTGTATTAACGATTCTTGTGTATTAACGATTCTTGTGTATTAATGATTCTTGTGTATTAACGATTTTGTGCAATAACGATTCTTGTATTAATGATTCTTGTGTATTAATGATTCTTGTGTATTAACGATTCTTGTGTATTAATGATTCTTGTGTATTAACGATTCTTGTGTATTAATGATTCTTGTGTATTAACGATTCTTGTGCATGAATTATTCTTGTGTATTAACGATTCTTGTGTATTAATGATTCTTGTGTATTAACGATTCTTGTGTATTAACGATTCTTGTGTATTAATGATTCTTGTGTATTAATGATTCTTGTGCATTAACGATTCTTGTGTATTAATGATTCTTGTGTATTAATGATTCTTGTGTATTAATGATTCTTGTGTATTAATGATTCTTGTGTATTAATGATTCTTGTGTATTAATGATTCTTGTGTATTAATGATTCTTGTGTATTACCGATTCTTGTGTATTAACGATTTTTGTGTACAGTATTAACGATTCTTGAGTGTATCAACGATTCTTGTGTATTAATGATGAGTGATGTGCGTAATGTAAATGTCGAGAGTGGTCCTGGTGGAAATGATGGCCGTAGAGAAGGTGAGCAAGGAAAGTCCAAGCCCTGAATCAACCATACGTTCCCTTAAGAAGGACAAGGAAGCCTTAACTGCTTCTGTGAATGTATTCTCAAGATTTTCTAGTAACAGGACGTTCTCCGATACATCACAACGAAACTTACTGTTAGTTATCACGGAACATTACCTACACAAGTGGATGGAAAGAAGAAACCGTGAGCAAGGTGACCTGTCTGGACCACAGATAAGGCATCATGCACGTGTTTATTACCCTGCAGTTGCACAGAAGAAAAATGTTAACTCTCCACCACCATTCAATACTTCTGTTGGTTGGTTGGCTGCTTTTAAGAAGTGTTATGAAGTCAAGTTTGCCCACTACCATGGGGAGAGTGCATCGGCTGATGGCGTAGCTGCAGAAAAATATCTATCTCTCTTTCAAGCTCTTGTGAAAGAGGGTAGTTATTGCCAAGACCAAATCTTCAATTGTGACGAAACAGGCATTTTCTGGAAGCTCTCACCTAAGACCACTTTCACTGCCAAAGATGAAAAACAGACAAGGGGGGGCAAAAAATAAGAATAAAAAGAAACTAAAAATAGAGGTGAAAAAGACTACAGCTCCTCCCCGACTTACGACGGGGTTAGGGACCCAAATCCAGGTCGTAAGTCGAATTGGACGTAAGTCGAAAATGCTTAAATAATACATAGAAAATCTAAAATGGGTGTCCCTTTTCCTTATCAGCACTACAAAACTCTCACTTTTAAGCTTGCCAGCCATTTTAAAGTGAATTACAACCAAAAATTTTGTCAGTACACAGCGCAATCACTGATGTTGGGACTCGAAATTACGTAATTTGACAAAATTTTGGTACGACTGAGGCAGTCGTATGTCCGGGTGATCGTAAGTCTAGTAGGTCGTAAGTCGGGGAGGAGCTGTATATCAATCTACATCACGAAGATGCTGGAAAACCAGCTTTTTGAAGTGAGATGGATTGTTTGAGTATGGAAACACAGAAGAAGGCAGAGCATACCACAGTTTGGCTGTGTGAGGAAAGAAGGATGTACTATAATGGGTTATTGTAGTGTGACCGACAGCCACAGAGAAATGGTGGGCACCGCGGGCAAGACGTGTGTTATGAGTCCACTGCCTTGCCGGTGGTACACAGGATGCCAAATCCACCGAACATTGCCCGTTAAAGTATCTGTAAAAGAGAGAGAGTGAAGCAACATTGCAGCGAAGAGAAAGGGAAGAAAGATTGTCAACTAAAGGAGGAAAGTTAATAAGACGAAATGCCTTTGATTCCACCCTATCTAACAGTTGGACAGAAGAAGAGCCACTCCAGATATGAGAGCAGTACTCCAAGTTAGGACGAATGAATCCCTTATATACTTGAAGCAACTGCTCAGGAGTGAAGTAGCTCTGGCATCTGTACAGCATTCCCAGCTTTCGGGAGGCAGCTTTAGCAATATTGTAGATGTGTGACTTCCATGACATATTAGAGGAAATGGTGAGGCCTAGCATATCTATTTTAGAACTTGGCAGAATGATAGCATCCTGAAATGTGATTGTTTTAGATCGTCTAATTTGGAAAGTGTAATTGGTAAATGCAGGGCGTCCTTGCTTAACGTCGGGGTTACGTTCCTGAAAATGCAGCGTTAAGTAAAACAATGTTAAGCGGATCAATTTCCCCCAAAAGAAATAGATAAATATGGGACTTACGTTCCTGAGCCTCCCTTTGTCCCATGAAAAAGTTACATGTACATAAAATTATTGCCATTTCTATAGAGAATAGTATACAGCATAGAACTACAGTACTAAGTTTGTATTGGTACTCACCGATGGGCGGAGGTGGTAGAGCGAGTGTGTGGTGGGTAGTGGAGTGAAGGAGGAGGATGGTGGGATGGGAGGAGGAGGGTGGGAGCAGAGGAGGGTGGAAGAGGAGGGTGGGAGCAGAGGAGGGTGGTGAGTCACTGCGACTCTGCGGTTGCCTCCTCCTCCTCCTGTTCTGACTGGGGTTCCTCTGTTGTTGTTTGCTCCTCCTCGGCTGCCGGCTGTTATGAAGAAACTGCTTCTGCCGTCCCGCGACGAAAAAATAAATCCAGTGTTGACTGCTTGGTGCTACTCTTCTTCTTCTTATAGATCTCAGTGTAACAACCAAGACTGTCCTCAATGAAGGTTGAACTTTTGAGCTACGTTCTCTGTTTGGGTCGTCATCAATAAGGATTTTCATAACTTGCTGGAACATATTGAATGCTTCTTCCATCCTCTTGTTAGTTAGCGTTCATTGAGGTTCTTCTTCGTCGTCTTCAACTGGACTGTGTTCTGTTAATTGTTGCAGATCTTCGTTGGTGAGCTCTTTTGTATGGGATGCCAGGACGTCCTCAATAACCTCTGATTCCAGCTCATCAAAGCCTGCCTGTCTGGCCAAGCTGAGGATATCCCTATTCACAGCTGGGACTAAGTCCGTGAATCCCGTAGAACTGTTGACGCACTCGGGCCACAGTTTACGCCACACACCATTCAGGCAACTTTCTGAAACCTCTTCCCATGCCTTGCCAATGTTGTCAATTGCATGAAGAATGTTGAAGCCATGCCAATATTCTCAGATCGTAGGTTTATTTTCTCCATCTGTAGCCTTGAGCAGCTGGTCCATGGTACAGCGTAAATAATACTCCTTGAATGCGGCGATGACGCTTTGGTCCATAGGCTGCATCAGTGCTGTCGTGCTGGGAGGCAGGAATACAACTTTTACACTGTCATGCAAGTTGTCGAGATTGGGAGGATGAGCTGGAGCATTGTCAAGGATCATAAGAATTTTGAAGTCAAGGTTCTCCTTGGCACAGTATTCCTTCATTGCAGGGACGGCGTATACGTTTAACCACTCTTTAAATATGGTGCCGGTTATCCTTGCCTTTTTATTTGCTTTGTAGATCACAGGAAGGTAATCCTTAGAGTAACCTTTCAGGGCCCGTGGGATGGCAGCGCGAGAAATCAGCATAGTCTTCAGCTTGTAGTCACTGGCAGTGTTCTCGCCAAGCAGCAGCGTCAAGCAGTCTTTTGCCTCTTTAAAACTTGACGTTCTTTTCTCCTCCTTGGAGGTATAGGTCCTCTCTGGCATCCTTTTCCAAAAGAGACCAGTCTCATCCACATTGAAGACTTGCTTCGATGAGTAGCCTCCTTCCTGGATAATCCATTTGAATTCTGGCGGGAATGTCTCGGCAGCAACCGTATCTGAACTGGCAGCTTCTCCAGTCCCCAGTCCTCTTAATATTGTGGAAGTTATAATGATGCTTAAATCGTTGAAGCCATCCTGGCTGGCTATAAAGGTCTCTTCCTTTGATCCTTCTCCCTCTTCTGCCTTAAAGTCGTCAAACAAGGATCTGGCCTAATGCTGGATAACCATAAGGCTCCCAGGGGCATTGCGTTGATTCTGGTCCTCCATCCACATTGCCAGCATCTTTTTCACCTTCTCTATCACAGTGCTTCTAGTACGAGTAATCTTATTAGCATAGCACTCGGAGAAGAACCACTTCCAGCACTAACCTTAATCTTGTCAGCGTTGGTCCAGATTGTACGCACTGTTGTGGGGGTTAGCCCAAGCACAGCGGCTATGTCTACAGCACATTCCCCTTTTTCAAATCGGGTTAATACATCCATTTTCGTGGTAAGGGTAATGGTCTTACGTTGCCTCTTGACTACACTAGCATCAATAGCACTTGATGGGTGCATGGAAGCCATTTTGAATGGTTAAGAGTACAGTTTTAGAGTAAAAACACTTAAGCACGCACAAATGATGTGAAATCGTTACAGAGACTGGCTTGGCGTCGCTTGGGGATGCGGTGACATTCCGCGAGTGAGGGCAGCGCACCAAGCCGAGAAAGCGCAGTGCGGCCAGACAAGAGCGGGTGGTGTGCCATAGAAATTAGTCCGTGACAACGCAAAACGACGTACAGTGGTATCGGATCACTGGGATGTTAAACGAATTTTTGGTCTCTAAAATTCAGTGACTTGGTACCGAAGCTACATTAAGCAGGACGACGTTATGTGAGGACTTACTGTAATGAGTTTTATTACTATTGAATTACTACCTACTAATAATGGAAGCCCCTCGAAATCGAGGATGGCCGGCCCAAGGGCCTCCTAGGCGTGAATTTGTTTAAGGTGTAGAAGCTGTCGCCAACACAACAACCACACCCTAAGTTAACGAGCTGCATGACTCGGTGTCACGGAATAGTCCAAGAAGACTGGACAGCTCGCCAACTGCACTGGCTAACCATTACCCCGGAATATGATCTGCAATTCGATTAACATCCAGGTTCCCAATTACTGCTGGGTAGACAGAGGCAAATGGGGTAAAGAAACTTGCCCATAGTTTCACCCTGCCCAGGGATTGAACTCGGGCCTGCTCGCTTGCGAGGCGAGGATGCTGACCATTACACCACAGGAACCTATAGTTATTCTATAGTATGAGGGTATAGAAATATTGTTATCAGCAATATGTACAATATAAATATGTATGAATATATTACACTATTGTCATTTTCTAGGTGGGTTGTAGGTTGATATAGGAAGGTTCAGGTGACACCGCGGAACCAATTAGGCTTATTACATGTACATTATTTCAATGTCACTTTTTTTGCAATTTTAAATTTCGCAATGCTAAAACCGGTACCAATTAGTCGCGAAACTTGAGATCCTACTATACAGTACAGGCATTCCCTCCATTCCTGAAACCTGGTTTACAGAAATTCACACTTACAGAATTTTCAAATTACTGTATGACCAAAAAAATTCAGGATGTGGCCAAAAAATTCGTCCTAACGGAAGTTTGGTAAATTTTACAATTTTCCTAAAAAAAAAAATTAAAAATTAAAATCGCGATATATAACAAAGAAATTAGCCAAAGTTTATAAATTTATTTTGTGTGGATTCTGGATGGTTGCTACAAGAAGGTTGAGGATCCACAACAATAACCGTTCTGCTCAGTTTGAATTCATTCCTCAGTTTGTGTTCAGTTTTGTGTCTGTGTTCAGGACTGCTTTACTGTGTACCCTTATTCAAGATGAGTGGAAAGAGGCCATCAAGTTCAAGTGAAAGCATTGATGCTAAAAGATTCCATAAAGGAATTACTTTGAACATTAAACTTGATATTTTCAGGAGGTAACTCCCAGTAACTCTGATCGCACCACCTCACCAGCTCATGGAGCGCTCAACATAGTTTACAGTGAAATAAATAAATTCAAGTGTTGTGTTCATTTATTGCCATGTTGCATCATGAATCAATCATTGTGTGTTTCAAACTGTTTATTTTCATGTATATATGTGCCTGCATTGTATTTCATGGCCCAAAAAATTCCTTGGGAATGCATCTCAAATTATTACAGTGGTCCCTCGGTTAACGAACACAATTCGTTCCAGAAGGTCGTTCGTTAACCGAAACCATTGTTTCAATGGGATTTTGGTAATTGGTTCCAGCTCACTGAAAATTACATACAAAGTAAAAATAAATGCAGTAAAGTACACTTACTTTGAGGTGTGTATGTAGAAGGCTCCTGGTTGATGATAATGATGATGGGAATTAGAAGTGGGGGTGGAGGAGAAGGGAGAAGAGAAGGAAGTGGGGGTGGAAGAGAAATTACCCCATGCTTCATGCCGTCATTTCACCAATAAAATTTTAAATTCACTTGGTGTAATTCAAGATTATTTTCTTTAAATCAACACTGCACTGCACTATATATTGTCAATATGTAAAATAAATTTCAGAATGACCAATAATTGTACTGTAAAAACGTAAAAGTAGTTTATGTTCAAGAGAGTCTCAAGCAAGATGTTACCTCCACTGAACAGAGATACAAACTGACGCCATGCTGGGTGAGGCAAGTGGCTGTTTGGCGCGCTAAGAACTAGTTTCCTGTACTGCAATTATGTTGAATAATTTAAGCCCTAGAACCGATTACTGTATTGGCGGACTAATATTCCAGCTGGTGAGCAAGCGAAAACATGTTGACATGATTTCATAAGGAATTTGTTAACCAAATTTTTTTCGTTAACTGAATTGAAGATTCTTATGGAAGGTATTTCGTTAACCGAAATTTCGTTAACTGAGGCGCTCGTTAACCGAGAGATCACTGTAATGGGAGTCAATGGGAAAATTGATCCCGCATTACAAAATTTCATGTACAGTATAGTCTCGATTTACGCGGTTAATTAAACCCGTGGAGGTCCACGTAAAACGAGGAACGCGTAAACGAAATAACAGAACATATGGGATTAATTGAAATAGAGACTGGGCCGAAACCCAGACTACCTTTTTTCCGACACAATAGTACGTTGTAGTAAAAATAACATCTTAATTTTATGATGGTATGCACACACAATTAATATTTAAGAGAAATATCAATAATAGTATTAGGTTTTTTAACACTTACGTAAGTAGAAGAGATGGCTGGGTACACGGGGATGGGGGTTTGGTTCCGAGGCAGAGGGCAGATTATTGGCCCTCACCTGTACTGTACATGTGCTAAATGATTACGGTACTAAAATTGTTATGTCTATAGCTTGTTTATACGTATTCAAATTAATCACTATCTTACAAGAATCCCAGCAATGTAAATTATATTCTTCCAGGTTGTTTGGGTGGCAAATTATAAGAGAAAAGCTTAGTCACTCTTAAGGACTGATAAATAAACACACAGACCTTCAGAGCCAACTGTCAAAACATATCTCCTCACCTCCCACCCCCCCCCTCTCTCTCTCCCATCTGCCCAGCCAGGGTTTTAGGGTTTAAGTTGTCCATATAATATCTCAGACTAAAGTTAGGAGAATGTAATCCACATGAATGGAATCCTTGCAAGACAGGGAATAATTTGAATATAAATGTCATATATTTTGCACAAAAGATACAATTTTTGCTCTCTTTAATAAAATTCTTAAATTAGATCTAAAATTTGTATGTCTAATGCAAATTTTAGCTTGCTTATATTCAAATAAATCACTATCTTATAAGAATTCCAGCAATGTAAATTATATTCTAGCCGGGTAATTTCTATGAATTTCATGAGCTAAAAACAAAAATCTCAAGTAAATAAACAAATTATACTTCACTAGACACTATCTGTCAATCAAAATACACCCACTTTCCCCATCTTCCCACGCTCGTTGGCTCCCTCCTTTCCTCCCTACCCCCCGTTAGGGTTTAAAGTGTTCATCTTATATAATAGACTTAAGTTAGGAGAATATAATTTGCATTACTGGAATCCTTGTAAGACAGCGAATAATTTGAATATAAACGTCATAAATTTTGCACAAGAGATAAAAATTAATCACCTGTATCACATTACAGTAGTGATTTAAGAGTAAAAGTGTATATATACGTATATAGTATTCCACATACACGTAAGTATAAATACAAAGTTTATTGCTGGGCACACGGGGCAGAGGGCAGATTATTGGCTCTCACCTGTATCACTTGTATCACCTATATCACTATCCACCACAGAGGCTTGCAGGGCCTCTTTGTCAAACCCCTCAAAGTCCATATCCTCACTATCACTGAACTTGGGCTGGCTGTGGTGGGTGGCGGGTGAAGAACTCTGTAATGGTTTGTTGACTGGGCGACCTAGGACGCACCCTGCCCGCGCCGCTTCCCGCGTAAATGATGGAATGTACCGCGTAACTAATAATTGCAGGTCTGGCCAGGTGCTGCGTAAAGGAAATCCGCGTAAATCGAGACTATACAGTGCTGTAATGGAAAAAAAAAATTAGGAACAGAACCCATCGACAACCCGGGGAATGCCTGTATACACATAGGCATGTGTCCCATCTGTTGGTAAACAAAGAGACAAATTTTGGTGGCACAGACTTGAACCTCGAAGCTTTGTTCTCACTGATGGGGAACATTAACAAAATTCATTATCATTGATGTAATGTGACTTTTTCTTTGACTGTACAGTACTGTACAGTACATTACATGTACTGTACTACATTATATACATCTTTGTAATATTGTACATATATGTAACATAACATTAACAAGACACTACTAAAAGGCTTTATATAGCAAGGACTACTGTAATCAGGTACAGTGTGCTGTGTGGGTCAGGTGCGTTGGCACTTTTAGCATATACCAGAAAGAGGTTGGTGGCCTTTGAAATGTTGTGTTACAGGCAAATGCCAAGAATAATATACACTGACAGGAAAACAAATGTAGAAGTACTAAGATTAGAAAAAAAACTTCAAGAGAAATACCTGAAATGTACAGAAAAGAAAAATTAGATACTTTGGTCATATTATTAGAGATGAGGGGATAATAACATAAATAGTAAGAGACAAATTTGATGGTAGGAGAGCCAGGGGAAGGCAGAGACTAGGATGGTTGAATAAAATTAAAAAGTATGTTCCCAGAGAGATACAAAACCTTGGAGGATTGGTAAAAATACCTCTAAAATGTATAGAGGGAAGGACTGTGGTCACCAACCCCTAGACATGAGGACATCCAGCCCATACGTGCACGAACTGATCGCTATAAGAACAGCCCAGTCCCAACCATTGTAAAAATTATCAATAACTTGTAATAAACCAGTGTATTCACTCCCAGTAAACACTACTCCTTGCACTGTAACTACGTTGAAATGAACTGTAGTTTGAGCTTTTCCCCATCTAGTTATTATATGTCTTATTTGTGTCACTTATGTTACTTGTATATTATTTGTAATTCGAAACCCATTCCCCAAATATGTAACTGTATATTTTCAGCCTTCTGGCTGCCAAGCTCTTTCAATAAACCGTTAATTATTATTATTATTATTATTATACATTTGTCATTGTAATTACAGTAAACCTCGGAAATAATGGACACCTTTTATGATGGACCTCGGCTTTAACGAACACTCTGGCCTGTTGGGACTAGGTTCATATACAGTATTAAGGCGGTGAGGGTAAAGGGGGTGTAACACATACATATGGTCAAGTAGGGGACAACCTCGGCATCATCATCAGTGTAGGAGGATCGTTATTGGTTAATATACTGTGTGGGAAATAAATGGGGTGGGACTATTAAAAGCAAAGACAATAAGATCCTTTTTGAGACAGAAGAAATAAAAGAAAGATGGGCAGAGTACATAGAAGATCTTCCTTTTTCACACCTCAGTGACCCTGAGTTTTTACTGTTCCTTAATCAGTATCAATGTTCCCACAATGATGATGCTTGTGTCATTCTCTTAGATGTGCTGGATCGTATGTGTTACACCCCCTTTACCCATGGTGTCGACACAATACTCCCTCATATCGCTCCTGATGCCTTTCTACAAAACTCACTGGGTTACACCAACCCCAACTGTAACTATTACTTTCCTGACTCTCCCGAGTTTAGTTCTAGTCTTCTACTACCTCATTCCTTCTTCTTAATTAGCCATAACATCAGCAGTATTCCCCTTCATCTAGATACCTCTTTAGATCAGTGTTTATCTTCTATTGTCCACAAATTTGATGACTTGGGTTCTGTGAGACCAAACTCCCTAACAATATTAAACATTTGTATAACATTCCAAATTATAATAGACACTGCGTCAACACGTCACGACACAGTGGTGGTGTTGCCCTATATGTTGATATCAAGTATAACACTTCTGTAAGAGATGATTTAAAGGTTCAGGAGGAGTACATGGAGAATGTTTTCACTGAATTACGTAACGACACACGAAATATCCTAGTACAGGTTGACAATCCCTTATCCGAAATCCTTGGGGCCAGAGGCATTTCCGATTTCGGAATTTTTCGGTTTTCAGAATGTTTTTTTTTTTTTTTTTTTTTTTATAGCCCACCCGGGCACAAGTCACTGACCCATATTGGGGTCTGGGGGGCAAAAATATAATGACAATTATTATTATAATAATAATAATTATAATAATAATACTAATAATAATTCATAGGTCTAGGTCATGTTTCTCACTTTTATCTTTTTTCATTCTTGTATTTCTTTATTATTATTATTATTTTATTAATACAGTATTATTGTTATTATTATTTTTATAAATTTTATTATTATATTTTATTATTATTATTATTGTTATCATTATTATTTTATTTTGGTGTATTTTTAAATAAAAAAAAATATTTACAGTAGAAGTCCAAAAATCCGGACTGCTTTGGGATTGGGTCGGTCCGGATTTTCGGATTTTCCGGATTCTCAGGCAGTACTTTTAAAATTCAAATTTAAGGAGGAATAAAGAAGAGATGAACAGGTACATTTTGATAGTTTATTCATTAGCAAATATAGCATGCTTCATTTATCAAAACGAGCAATTTTAATGAAAAAGCTGTGAATTCTAGAATTTTATTCTTTGCCTTTTTTTATATCATAAATTGTAGACTTTCCAATGTCGTATGTTTCCATTAGAACAGTATTGCTCACACCACGTTTTAGTTTCTTAATTATTTCAGGTTTGTCACTCAATTTCAACGTGTTCTTCTTTCTCTTCACACAACGAAGTTTATCTACTTTAGGAGCCATTATTATGGGCTTGTAAAGTACTCTGTAAATGGAAAGAGTAGGACTCATAATATTGTTATATTACAATGATATTCTATTCATACTGTGCTTGATATAATGCATTCACGGAAATGTAATATTTTTGCTGAAATGACATACGTATTACAGTGGCAAGTGGGATAAAATCGTGACGAAAACAATGACTTTCGCTTTCTTTCGTTCAAAAGATGTTATCGTAATTGCTTTTCGTATGGTTTTCAGTTAAAAAGCTGTTGTATTACAATAATATTCTATCCTAATTGACTTGAATAAATACTACGATACCATATTTCTGAATATTTTCATTAAAATCCATCAAGATCATTTTCCTTGTCATCGTCTGCAGCACCAAACAGCTTCTCCCAGTCCTCGCCTTGAACAGGGCTAGAGGGTATGTTTTTTCGAATTGTTTTCAGTTAAAAAACTATTACATCACACGTATATTTTACCTAAACTGCGCCTGAATGAATATATTCTCGGAAATAAATAGTAGTTTTGCTGAAACGAGATGCATTTCAATGTAAAATAGGATAAAATACATGACGAAAACAAAAGACTTTACCTAAGCTTCCGATGTTCTTGAGATGTTACTCGTTTTTTTAATAGTTTTCGGTTAAAATTCTGTTATATTACAATGATATTCTATTCATACTGTGCTTGATATAATACATTCACAGAAATGTAATATTTTTGCTGAAATTACGTACGTATTACAGTGGAAAGTGGGATAAAATCGTGACGAAAACAATGACTTTCGCTTTCTTTCGTTCAAAAGATGTTACCGTAATCGCTTTTCGAATGGTTTAGTTAAAAAACTGTTGTATTACAATAATATTCCCTCCTAATTGACTTGAATAAATATTTGAATGGAAATATACAATATTTTTGTTGAAACTACCCGCGTTTCAGTGTAAAGTGTTGTAATAATAAATGGTAAACAATTTGCCTTCGGCACTCGTGTTTCAGTTTATAGGACGTAGAGCGTTTTTACTGAAGGTTTTGTTGTTCCTTACCCTCAAAAACGTGGGTCGAACTATAAACGAGGAATATCATAAATTAACGATTTCTTGGTCAAAAAATCAGGGTCGACAGATAAACGAGGGGGGGTTTATAGATGAGTATATACGGTATGTTGTCACAGTTTGATTGCTCGTTTTAAAGTGGAGACCACGTGGTCGCTTGTTGTCGCTGTGGCGCTCACGCATGCGCACATACACACAAAAGCCCGCTAAAAAAAAATAATAATAATTAGTTTTCCAAAAGTCCGGATTCTCGGGTGGTCCGGATTTTTGGCATCCGGATTTTTGGACTTTTACTGCACATACATACACATAGATACATACATACATACATACATACATATATATATATATATACATATATATATATATATATATATATATATATATATATATATATATATATATATATATATATATATATATATATATATATATATATGTATATATATATATATACACAGGGTGTCCCATAAGTTTCCATACAACGTATCACCAACGCCATTACAAGCATAACTCAAGCTGTGCTTGAACATGTTCTTCAACAGTGGAGGACACGCATTGAAGAGTGTTTTCAACAGAATGGTAGTCATGTAGAGCATATTATATAAATAAAAATGGATTTTCATATAAAATATATTTTTCCTATGTATGGAAATTTATGGGACACCCTATATATATATATATACAGTTAACCCTCACTTTATGCGGTCCCGCATTCCGCGTTTCCACGTTAACGCGGTGCCTTGCCAGAACCTCACGTGGTCACATTACGCGGTACGTGAACCCCATTACGCGGAGAGTGTCCGGCGCGACGCTATTTTTAGATTCGCCCCACCCGCCACCCGTCCGCCTGCCTGCCTGTGCTCCTCGCCTCGCCCTCCTCCTCCCTTCGCTTGGGCAAGCCGCGTGGTAAGGTTGCGCAGTGTGTGTCTTTGTTGCGTTATCACTGACGTCATATGACGTATCCGACTGTGATTGGCCATGCATCCCTACCCCCCTCTGCTGCTAGCTGTAATTGGCTTAAAGTATTATGACGTGTCCACCCGGGGGGGGGAGGGAGGGAGGAAAGATGATCCTTGACCTAGCCGTGCCAGTTTCATCCCTCCACGCCAGACCGTGTAAACGTGCATCCATTGTTCTCTAAAATGGCTTCCGCCGGACCACCACCCCCAGAGAGAAACCTTTCCTTACCTGGACCCAGCGGCACTAAGCCAAAGAAGACACGACGTTCCTTAAGCTACGAGGTGAAGTATACCATCATCCAAGAGTTGGAGAAAGGAACAAGGCAGGTTGATTTGGCGCGCCAGCATGGTGTGAATGAATCTACGATTCGAACAATATAGAAGGATGCAGCCAAGATAAAGGAGCACATGAACATCACAAAGTCTACAGGTGCTTCTATGATCAAGTATTTTCACAACCAGGTGCTTCTCAAGACAGAAAAATTACTTGTGAGGTACTTGGTGCGTCAGGCGCGACGGAACATGGCGGTCGACATGCGCTCTGTTAAGGAGTATGCACGTGAACTGTACATTGCAGTGGCACGAAAGATGGGAATTACAGAGCCCAAACCCTTTAATGCTTCCTCTGGGTGGTTACAGAGGTTTAAGATCCGGAACAAGATCACCAATATAAATATTGGTGGTGAAGAAGCGAGTGCTGACCGTGCTGCGGCTAGGGAATTTCCTCCGTTTTTACGTGAGATTATGGAGGAAGGACAGTACAGTGACGACCAGGTGTTTAACATGGACGAATCTGGTCTTTTCTGGAAAAAGCTACCTTCCAAGTCCTTCGTTGTAAAGAATGCCAGCAGGATTCGGGGCCGGAAGATGCAGAAGGAACGCATCACCGTCCTGTTTACCACCAATGCCTCCGGTACCTGTAAGCTCAAGTTATCGGTGATCCACACAGCACGCAAGCCGCACGCCTACAAAACCATGGACATGACCAAGCTAAATGTCCACTGGCTGACCGCACGTAAGGCGTGGATGTTCTCTACACTGTCCCTCTCCTGGTTTGATGACTGTTTTGTTCCCGATGTAAAGAAATTCTGTGAGCGCCAGAATGTGCCATTCAAGATTTTGTTGCTGCTGGACAACACACCAGGACACTCGCCCTTACTGTTAGATCGTCACCCCAACGTAAAAGTGGTCTTCCTTCCTCCCAACACTACGTCTATAATACAGCCCATGGACCAAGAATTGATCTGTAATGTAAAAGCTGCATTCTCTGCTAAAAAATTCAAGCTCCTGAATGACTAGACCAACACCAAGGAAGAGTTGCGTAACCTGAGTGACACCAACACCGATAGCAAGAGCGAAGACGACGAGGATCAACAGTTGGCAGAGCAAGAAGTACTTTTGAAACAATTCTGGAGAACATTCAACGTCAAGAAAGCTGTTGACTTCTTGGTGGAGGCATGGGATCAGCTGTCTGTAGCAACTGTTCATCATGCATGGAGACATGTGTTGCAAGGCATTCCGGGTGTTAGGCAGAGTAAATCTGTGACTGGTGAGGTTCAGACTGTTGCAGTAGCAGTGGACCTTGCCAGAGAAGCTGCGCAGTGTTACAGCTGCAGGCTTCTCCGAGACCACCAACGACGACATCCTGGAGGTGATAAGGGATCCTGATGTGACTACCGACGAGATGGTAGATGATGATGACGTCAGTGAAGGGGCAGGTGGTGCGTCATCCCAAGAAGAATGCCGCTTATCCCATAGTAATGTTAGGGGTGTCTTAGAGTGTATTGAGAAAGTCAAGCTCCTCCTTTCCGACGACCCTGACGCTAACAGGTATGAAATCTTCACTACCCAGCTGTTGCAGACTATGGAGCCCTACATCAAGGTTTATCACGACAACATAAACACCAGCCGTCAGCAAAGCATAACAAAGTTCTTCGCCCGCAACCCACCACAGCCAGCCCAAGCCAGTGATAGTGATAGAGGCAGAGACAGTGATGATGACTTTGAGGGATTTGTCAGGAAGGCACTAGTACGTGTGGATGACACCGATGAAGACTCACCTGGTAGCCTGCCCTCTGCCTCGGAACCAGCCTCCATTCCCCTACTCCGACCCATCTCTTCTACTAACGTAAGTGTTAACCCCAACCTTGTTTTTTTCTAACCTAACCTTCAGTTTATTATTCTCTTATTGATTGTTCCCTTCTATATTATGTGTGTGTGAATACCATTATAAAGTTAAGATGTTATTTTTAGTAAAACGTATGTATTGTGTCGGGAAAAAGTGGAGTTTGGGGGTCGGCCTGGTCTCTATTTCAATTAATCCCATATGTTATGTTGTTCACTTTACGCAGGCCACCGTGGGTTCAATTAACCGCGTAAAGTGAGGGTTCACTGTATACTTATGTTTTTCAATTCCACTGTAATTTATGTATTGTATAGTGTATACAAAAGAAAAAAAAAATATATAAATAAAATGAATAAATATTGAAGTGATAACCGTGGTAACATTATGAGATGTTCTTATTACCACCATGCTATTGTACTATTCCAGATGATACTAAATGTTACATAATACTTTCTTGAGATAAATGTATAGTATATACTATCAGGTGCCTAAAAGAGATCTCAGGTTCTCAACTGGCTCAGCCATGTTAATATTGTTATTATTATCCACTCTGTATCTGTGTTTTTCTGGCTAAATTATCTGATTCAATTCAAAAGGTGTTACAGCTTGGATGGACAGTGGGATTTCTTTGCAGTGCGTATTTCGCGGATGACTCGGTTGCACAGGGACCTGTAGCGGTTGTGGTCATTGAGATAAAAGGCTCTGTCTCTCGGTTACATAAGTCTTTTAATCCGAGGTGTAATCCAGGGCAAGTCACCTGGGTGTGATTTGACAAACTTGTTGGAGAAGAAGTAGTGGTGAGCTTCCATTTGGTGTCCATGTCATCTACACTAAGTACTTCAGTCCAGGGATGGTGAACTATCCACTGCCCGAGTAGATGCACTGCAGAGTTAGTGATTGGCCTGTAGGTCTTGATGTAGGGTCTCTGCACGTGACTGGTAGTAGGAGCTGGAGACCAGACCACTGATAAGTGTGCTACACCCGATAGGAGGCAGTGGTTGAGGTGGTTGGTACTGGTCCGCTAAGTCAGTTAAGATAAGGTCAAGCATATTTTGACCATGTATAGGGAAGTTCACAACTTGTGACAGTGACAGCTGGTCCTGGATATCAGTGGTGTCAATTTCGTTATAATCCCCACATAATACTAACTTGGCACAAGGGTACCTAACTCTGAGGTGGTAATGAGGTGATTGATGAGAGTGTCTCTGGTGGGTGAGCGAGGCAGGTGGTATGCCACACAGTATTATGATAGAAGCAGTGTGGCGAGGGTGGGCTCGTGGCACCACTCATACCCATAATGCCTTCATATCAGCTGGGACTAAAACTTCCAGGTGTGACGGGCGTAGTTCATCTTGACAGAAGAGGGCAACCCCCCCTCCACGTCCATGTGAATGAAGGTGATGAAAGAGTCGATATCCCTCAATGTGGCATGTTTCAGGAACAATTTGCCAAGCTTCGAGCAGTAAGGAGGGGAGATCGTACCATATTCGGGGAACTTAAGTGTATTGGTACGATCTGTCAGGAGTAGGATTCTCTGGGTTTTTAGTGGAGGTGATGGTCCTAATGGGCTTCTATTTATGAATTCCTTGTCTTCGGTTGAGAGCATGGAATATGTTCAATGATTTTAGTCGCTCAATAATACCGCCATCAGGATATCCATTCTTATGGGTACACTGCATGTCTGGAGTAAGTCACTGGTGGACATCTGTTGTTGTGGACGAACAGAAGTGTTTGTCCGTGGTGGCCTTAACCTCAATGGCAGCATTTTGAGGGTCAATGACACTAGTAGATATCCGTTAATGTTTGTCCTGTCGTAAACACCGCGAGTCCTTGTCTCTGGCGCTTAAGGGTCGCCGACACAGTACCCATGATATATGCAAATACCGCAGTGGTCCTTATCACTGGTACTTTGAAGGTGACCAACAAAGTGCCCACGGTCTTGTATTACATTGCTGTGAATCACACTTGTTTTTGTGTTTTACCTTGGAATACACTATTGGATCACTGTTTGGTAACCAATCATTGCACTGATAACTTGAATGTTTTGCTGATAAATCCCGGTGTAGTGAGGTTGTAGGGAGTTGGGATGTAGCAGAGGCAAACAGACTTGGTCTGGCAGCCATTCAGGAGCGCCTACAGGACACGTCTTGTCTCACTGAGGGCTGACTGATGTGACTGTGTCAGTATGATATTGTCCATGTTGGTATGATTGTCAGAGTCACTGTGATATACAGTATGTGTCAAGTGTCGGTATGAGAGTGTCCATGTGTCAGTGTCAAGTGTCAGTATGAGAGTGTCCATGTGTCAGTGTCAAGTGTCAGTATGAGAGTGTCCATGTGTCAGTGTCAATCAGTATGAGAGTGTCCATGTGTCAGTGTCAAGTGTCGGTATGAGAGTGTCCATGTGTCAGTGTCAAGTGTCAGTATGAGGTGTCATGTTCAGTGTCAGTGTCGTAGTGTCCATGTGTCAGTGTCAAGTGTCAGTATAGAGTGTCTATGTGTCAGTATGAGGTGTCCATGTGTCAGTGTCAAGTGTCAGTATGGAGTGTCCATGTGTCAGTGTCAAGTGTCAGTATGAGTGTCCATGTGTCAGTGTCAAGTGTCAGTATAGAGTGTCTATGTGTCAGTATGAGAGTGTCCATGTGTCAGTGTCAAGTGTCAGTATGAGAGTGTCCATGTGTCAGTGTCAAGTGTCAGTATGAGAGTGTCTGTGTCAGTGTCAAGTGTCAGAGAGTGTGTGTGTCAGTGTCAAGTGTCAGTATGAGAGTGTCCATGTGTGCGTCAGTAGTGTCCATGTGTCAGTGTCAAGTGTCAGTATGAGGTGTCCATGTGTCAGTGTCAAGTGTCAGTATGAGTGTCAAGTGTCAGTATGAGAGTGTCATGTGTCAGTGTCAAGTGTCAGTATGAGAGTGTCCATGTGTCAGTGTCAAGTGTCAGTATGAGAGTGTCCATGTGTCAGTGTCAAGTGTCAGTATGAGGTGTCCATGTGTCAGTGTCAGAGTGTCAGTATGAGGTGTCCGTGTGTCAGTGTCAAGTGTCAGTATGAGTGTCCATGTGTCAGTGTCAAGTGTCAGTATGAGTGTCTATGTGTCAGTGTCAAGTGTCAGTATGAGAGTGTCTATGTGTCAGTGTCCAGTGTCAGTATGAGAGTGTCCATGTCAGTGTCAAGTGTCAGTGTAGAGTGTCCGTGTGTCAGTGTCAAGTGTCAGTATGAGAGTGTCCATGTGTCAGTGTCAAGTGTCAGTGAGGTCCGTGTGTCAGTGTCAAGTGTCAGTATGAGAGTGTCCATGTGTCAGTGTCAAGTGTCAGTATGAGAGTGTCCATGTGTCAGTGTCAAGTGTCAGTATGAGAGTGTCCATGTGTCAGTGTCAAGTGTCAGTGAGAGTGTCCATGTGTCAGTGTCAAGTGTCAGTATGAGTGTCCATGTGTCAGTGTCAAGTGTCAGTATGGGGAGTGTCCAGTGTGTCAGTGTCAAGTGTCAGTATGAGAGTGTCCATGTGTCAGTGTCAAGTGTCAGTATGGGTGTCCGTGTGTCAGTGTCAAGTGTCAGTATGAGAGTGTCCGTGTGTCAGTGTCAAGTGTCAGTATGAGAGTGTCCGTGTGTCAGTGTCAGATGTCAGTATGAGGTGTCCGTGTGTCAGTGTCAAGTGTCAGTATGAGAGTGTCCGTGTGTCAGTGTCAAGTGTCAGTATGAGAGTGTCCATGTGTCAGTGTCAAGTGTCAGTGAGAGTGTCTATGTGTCAGTGTCAAGTGTCAGTATGAGAGTGTCCGTGTGTCAGTGTCAAGTGTCAGTATGAGAGTGTCGTGTGTCAGTGTCAAGTGTCAGTATGAGAGTGTCCATGTGTCAGTGTCAGTGTCAGTATGAGAGTGTCCATGTGTCAGTGTCAAGTGTCAGTATGAGAGTGTCCGTGTGTCAGTGTCAAGTGTCAGTATAAGAGTGTCTATGTGTCAGTGTCAAGTGTCAGTATGAGAGTGTCCGTGTGTCAGTGTCAAGTGTCAGTATGAGAGTGTCCGTGTGTCAGTGTCAAGTGTCAGTATGAGAGTGTCCGTGTGTCAGTGTCAAGTGTCAGTATGAGAGTGTCCGTGTGTCAGTGTCAAGTGTCAGTATGAGAGTGTCCGTGTCAGTGTCAAGTGTCAGTATGAGTGTCCATGTGTCAGTGTCAAGTGTCAGTGTAAGGTGTCCGTGTGTCAGTGTCAAGTGTCAGTATGAGAGTGTCCATGTGTCAGTGTCAAGTCAGTATGAGAGTGTCTCAGTGTCAAGTGTCATTGAGTGTCCGTGTGTCAGTGCAGTGTCAGTATGAGAGTGTCGTGTCAGTGTCAAGTGTCAGGGAGTGTCCTGTGTCAGTGTCAAGTGTCAGTATGAGAGTGTCCGTGTGTCAGTGTCAAGTGTCAGTATGAGAGTGTCCGTGTGTCAGTGTCAAGTGTCAGTATGAGAGTGTCTGTGTGTCAGTGTCAAGTGTCAGTATGAGAGTGTCCGTCAGTGTCAAGTCAGTATGAGAGTGTCCGTGTGTCAGTGTCCAAGTGTCAGTATGAGAGTGTCCATGTGTCAGTGTCAAGTGTCAGTATGAGAGTGTCCATGTGTCAGTGTCAAGTGTCAGTATGAGAGTGTCCATGTGTCAGTGTCAAGTGTCAGTATGAGAGTGTCCATGTGTCAGTGTCAAGTGTCAGTATGAGAGTGTCCATGTGTCAGTGTCAAGTGTCAGTATGAGAGTGTCCGTGTGTCAGTGTCAAGTGTCAGTATGAGAGTGTCTATGTGTCAGTGTCAAGTGTCAGTATGAGAGTGTCCGTGTGTCAGTGTCAAGTGTCAGTATGAGAGTGTCTGTGTCAGTGTCAGTATGATACCATACAGACTTACCTCAATCTTGCGACCCTCGACCAGAGTACCATGTAGGGTATGTCTAGCAAGGTCTGCCTCACACGCACGGGCAAAAGTCACGAAGCCAAACCCCTGAAGAATATGAATTAGTCTTAGGTTTGATTCATATTCTAAACAGACACACACACACACATGCATGCACACACACATGCACACACACATGCACACACACATGCACACACACACACACACACACACACACACACATTTTTGTTAATTAGTTGCCAGGCTCACTAACAATATGCATGAAAGGTGCTGCCTGACCAAAAATGACAACTACAATGGTCCCTTGGTTAATGAACACAATTCGTTCCAGAAGGTCGTTTGTTAACCGAAAATTTCGTTAACCGAAACCATTGTTTCAATAGGATTTTGGGTAATTGGTGCCAGCTCACCGAAAATTACATACAAATTAAAAATAAATGCAGTAAAGTACACTTACTTTGAGGTGTGTATGTAGAAGGCTCCTGGTTGATGATGATGATGGGAATTAGAAGTGGGGGTGGAGGAGAAGGGAGAAGAGAAGGAAGTGGGGGTGGAAGAGAAATCACCCCATGCTTCATGCCGTCATTTCACCCATAAAATTTTAAATTCACTAGGTGTAATTCAAGATTATTTTCTTTAAATCAACACTGCACTGCACTATATATTGTCAATATGTAAAATAAATTTCAGAATGACCAATAATTGTACTGTAAAAATGTAAAAATACTGTATGTTCAAGAGAGCCACAAGCAAGATGTTACCTCCACTGAACAGAGACACAAACTGACGCCTGTTTGGCGAGTTGAGTGGCTGTTTGGCGCTCTAAAAACTAGTATCCTGTACTTCAATTATGTTAAATAATTGTTAAAATGACTAAAAAATTTTAATATAAAACTTGGAAAATTATTGAATAGTACAACCTTCTTGATATTCACTCAAATGGGAAATAATTTAAGCCCTAGAACCTATTACTTTATTGGTGGACTAATATTCCAGCTGGTGAGCAAGCGAAAACATGTTGAGAGGAATTCATAAGGAATTCATTAACCGAATTTTTTTCGTTAACCGAATTGAATATTCTTATGGAAGGTAATTCGTTAACCAAAATTTCGTTAACCGAGGCGTTCGTTAACTGAGGGACCACTGTACTGTATTATGTTTTTGGTTTGGAAAAAAAATGCAGGCTTTTCTCTGCCATCCCTTGTGTGATGATGCTGCACCCCTTACCCACCCATACACAGCCTTCCTAGTGTATTTATTCTGCAGCTTGACCTCTTTCTTGTGTATATTTTCAGTTTATGGCTACTCATATGTTAGTCAAGAAGCTACCGGGGGTCCCCAGATTATAAAGGTTCCTGAGGACATTCTTAAGTCGGAACACATACCCTGTGTGCACGATATCATAGTCCAATCCATTTTATACATCTCGAGTCACTTAATTTAAGAGAGAAGAAGAATTTGAATGACAAAATACTGTAAAGAAAACTAAAAATTAATGTTTAACTTTTACATTGAAACTTGGGGCTGGCTTGTATGTAGAGATGGGCATTTGTAGGAGTGACAGAGGCTTTATTGGGATGGTTGAAATGAAACTTTCTTCTTTTCTCCTTAAATCTCTCTGTAGCATCGTAGACATTTAGTAATATTTCTATGAATCTTGGTAAATCTTACTGTGTTGGGATGTTGCTGTTCAAATTTAAACAATCCTTCTTCAGTAAGCCTGAAACCATCTGCTATTTCTTTTGTCATGAATCCCTTTGGTTCTGGAGTTTCAGCTTCCTCTACAGCCTCTGACAAAATTTGCTTCTCCAGTTCAATCATGTTCTCATTGCTTAATTCCTCAGCATGAGATTCCAGCAACTGTGTGACATCATCCTTTTGAATATCAAGCTGAAGTTGGTTCCAAAAGTCACTGTCACTTCCCCAACATCATTATCAAAGCTGAAATCGTGGACAAACTGTGGGCATTGTTTTTTCCAAACACCATTTGCCCTTGCCTTGAACCAGTTAAGCCAGCCCCAACTAGCAACAAAATCTTCCCCATTTTTCACCACCATGTTTAGCCTTCAAGTTAGCGTGCAAGCTTCTCAGTTTTTCCTGAATCAAGGCGAGACTTAGAGACAGACGCCGTTAATTTTAATCTTCCACCCATATCACAATAACGCTTTTTTTCCCAGTTGAGAAAAGATGCCCTGCCCCCTCCTCAAAAGTTACAGCTGATTGGCTGTTGCAAACCTGTCTGATTTTGTCCTGAAGTAATGATGTATTTCTAAATGAGTTTATTCATAATTGTTGGGATGACCGTTTCTGACGAGAAAGATATTTAGCTAAATTATATAAAGATACATACATTCATTATTTCAAACATAAGAACATAGGAAGTTTATCAGAAGTATTTTACATGAATTAACTGTTAAACTCTGGTAGCAAATTCACGCTTTCGGAGGATGCACTTACAGTAATATACAGGTGCTCCTCTACTTACGAACGAGTTATTAGGGTTGTTTGTAAGTCCAATTGTTTGTAAGTCCAATTGTTTGTAAGTCCAACTTTACTCTTGTAAATACCAAACATTGTAAAAAATGAAAAGATTATGGATATTTAGTACAGCTATACCCTTTAATACAGCCTTAAAACCTGGCTCACTCTTCTCCTCTTAGGTAAATTTTGTTCTATCTGGAATTTTCTTCAAAATAATCCAGTCTCATCCACATTAAACACCTGTTCTGGCAGATAACTCCCCCTCAGTGATGATGTTTGTATCTCTGAAAGTTTGTAAGTTGAACGTTCTTAAGTAGAGGAGCACCTGTATACTTATTTTTACCCACAATACCCGGTAGCAAAACGCCTGGACAAACTAAAATTAAAATGCTCTACCACCCCCATTGACTTACCAATGAAACTCTTCAAGGAGTTCTCCCCGGAGCTTGCTAAACCCCTATGCTCCATCATCAATGCTTCTCTCAGTCAAGCCAGATGCCCAGCTGACTGGAAGACCTCTTATGTATCACCAGTGCCCAAGTCAACCAGCCCACAATCCTTAAATCAGCTACGACCTATTGCAATCACCCCAATACCCAGCCTAATCTGTGAAAGTTTTGTGTTCGACTGGGCTTATGCTGATATTGCAGGAGTCGTAGACCCTTAGCAATTTGGCAATATGAAAACTTCCTCTACCACTCACTGTCTTGTCAGCTTTCTCGATTACATATACCGCCATCTCGAGAAACAAAAAACGTCTATAGCTGTCGCCTTCATTGATCTCACTAAAGCATTCGACCTAGTCGACCACAATATAATCATCAACAAAGCTATTGACCTCGGGCTTTGGAGAAGTCTTATACCCTGGCTTACAGACTTCCTCAGTGACCGACGCCAAGCTGTACGCTTCCGAGGGGCTGTCTCCACCTTTCAGTCACTCACCTGTGGCGTCCCCCAAGGCACCAAGATGGGACCACTCTGCTTCCTTATGCTCATCAATGATGCCCTAAGAGAAACCCCTGCTCGCTGGAAATATGTCGACGACTCCACCATTGGGATCAGCGTCAACAATTCTGCTCCCGACTATACCACCCTTCAGGATTTATTGAACAGTCTCCAAAACTGGGCCACCAACAACCATGTCACCATCAACCATACCAAGACCATGGTTATGCACATCAACCTCTCCTCCGACATTGTCCCACCTCCTTCCATTACTTTAGGTCCGAACACACTCCAGGTTGTAGATTCCACGAAGCTCCTCGGCGTCACCATAGACAACAAACTAAATTGGAAACCACACGTCAGTGAAGTTGTCAAATCCTCCAGTTTCCGTCTCCACCTCCTCCGCCGACTCAAGTCCCTCGGAGTTCCTGCACCGAGCTCCTCAGTGTTTAACATTCATACTTCCCAAGCTCACCTATGCCTCCCCTACCTGGTCTTCCTCCCTAAATGCCACACAACATAAACACCTAGAAAAAGTGCAAAAGAGGGCATGCAAGATTATTCTCTCCCCTTCCTACTCCACATATCAAGAAGCGCTCAACACACTGACCCTTTCGACTCTCACTGACCATCACCACGACCTCATCTGCAAATTTGGTAAAAGCTTCTACACAATCCTCGACACACGGCTCCTACTACCACCTGAGATCCCTAGCCCGAGGTGCTGTTCGACACCACAACCGCATCCAGCCCATACGTGCACGAACTGGCCGCTATAAGAACAGCCCAGTCCCAACCATTGTAAAAATTATCAATAACTTGTAATAAACCAGTGTATTCACTCCCAGTAAATACTACTTCTTGCACTGTCACTATGTTGAAATGCACTGTAGTTTGAGCTTTTCCCCATCTAGTTATTATATATCTTATTTGTATCACTTATGTTACTTGTATATTATTTGTAATTTGAAACCCATTCCCCAAATATGTAACTGTATATTTTCAGCCTTCTGGCCGCCAAGCTCTTTCAATAAACCGTTAATTATTATTATTATTATTATTATTATTATTATTATTATTAAATCACTCCCTCCACCACCTCTCCCAGCCCCCACAGGCAAAAACACGGAAGCCATTGTTGATCACCGACCCTCGCAACCACTGGTTATAGAGGCGAAAATCTCACACATGGGCGCAGCGCTATATTCCACAGAGCGTGTGTGAGAGTGAGGCAGAGCGGACAACTACGTCATCAACATGGCGGCCGAACAAACGCTATCATGGATGCGTTCGGACGCTTCCCGCGAAATCTCATTTCCGTTATTCAAGAGAATCCAGACGTTATTATTGAAAATGGGTATCTACAGTTGTACCCCACTTAACGCGGTCAATTGAACCCAGAGGGTCCCGCGTTAAGTGAAATCCGCGTTAAGTGAACAACAGAACATATGGGATTAATTCCAATAGAAACCGGCCCGACCCCCAAACTCCACTTTTTGAAGGCACATACCTATGTTGTAGTAAAAATAACATCTTAATTTTATGATGGTACATGCACACAATTAATACTTAAGAGAAATAGAGAAATACAGTCGCCAAGTTAATGTCCATTCAAATAATGGACTCAACTCCCTCCCCTCTCACACTACACAGCCGGCTAACAGATGGTCGGTCGGTCCCTCCCTCCCCCCCCCACCCCCCACCAACCGTCCCAAGGAGATGTGTGGGATAACCTCAAACTAAAGTTAGGAAAATATAATTGACATTGCTGGATTCCTTGTAAGACCAGGAATATTTTGAATATAAATGTCATATATTTTGGACAAAAGATAACATAGTTACCTAGAGAAAAAATTTTATCTAAAAATTGTAAGTTTAAAGCAAAATATATGATGTTTATATTCAAAATGATCACCAAATTATAAGAATTCCAGCAATGTAAATTATATTCTGACCGGGTAATTTGTATGAATTTTATGAGCTAAAACAAATATCTTCAGTTAATAAAAAAAAAATAATCTTCACGACACTATCTGTCAATCAAAGTACCCCACCTTGCCTCCCCCCCTCTTCCAACCGCGCGGTCAGTCCCAACCCTCCCCCCCACCCCCCACCAATCCTCCCTTCCAGAGTTTTTAACATTTAGTATTAAATAATACCTCAGATTAAAGTTAGGATAATATAATTGACATTGCTGGATTCCTTGTAAGACCAGGAATATTTTGAATATAAATGTCATATATTTTGGACAAAAGATACCATAGTTACCTAGAGAAAATTTTTTATCTAAAAATTGTAAGTTTAAAGCAAAATATATGATGTTTATATTCAAAATGATCACCAAATTATAAGAATTCCAGCAATGTAAATTATATTCTGACCGGGTAATTTGTATGAATTTTATGAGCTAAAACAAATATCTTCAGTTAATAAAAAAAAATAATAATTCTTCACAGGGTAACAGATGGTCGGTTGGTCCCTCCCTCCCCCCCACCCCCCACCAACCGTCCCAAGGAGATGTGTGGGATAACCACTAAATTTTAATAAATAATACCTCAAACTAAAGTTAGGATAATATAATTGACATTGCTGGATTCCTTGTAAGACCAGGAATATTTTGAATATAAATGTCATATATTTTGACAAAAGATACCATAGTTACCTAGAGAAAAAATTTTATCTAAAAATTGTAAGTTTAAAGCAAAATATATGATGTTTATATTCAAAATGATCACCAAATTATAAGAATTCCAGCAATGTAAATTATATTCTGGCCTGGTAATTTGTATGAATTTTATGAGCTAAAACAGGCAGTCAGGCAGGGTGGCGGGTGGGGCAAATCTAAAAATAGCGTCTCGGACACTCACCGCGTATATGTGGAAAAAACCCGCGTTAAGTGAAAGTTCAGCTTTGGCAAGGCACCGCGTATATGCGAAAACGCGTTAAGTGAAAGCGCGTTAAGCGGGGTAAAACTGTATTGTAACTTACCGTTATTGTGGAAGTAGTTATTGGCGAGATCCTACTGTATCTTTATATAATTTAGCTAAATATCTTTCTCGTCAGAAACGGTCATCCCAACAATTATGAATAAATTCATTTAGAAATACATCATTACTTCAGGACAAAATTGGACAGGTTTGCAACAGCCAATCAGCTGTAACTCTTGGGGAGGGGGCGGGGCATCTTTTCTCAGCTGAGAAAAAATGCACTATAAGAATCTTAACATTTCGGTTAACAATCCACTTCTTTGTTTAGTTATCACAGTTGACTGCATTGGAGTAGATCCTTTTACATATTCAAGAATTTACTCTCTGTCTTTCAAAACATAACGTTTTACCAATGACTGAGTGTAATTCGCTTTTTTAGGAACTTTGAATTACAACTTTCACCTCCATTGTAATTGTTTTCCATTTCTTGGATGCACTACTATCACTTGCATCAAGTTCACATTTGGGAGCCATGATGAGGGCAGAAAAAGAGTTACCGTAATAAGCAAAAAACAAACGTTTGCACACGATCACGCACGTTAATGAAGTGAGGATAAAGTCTTCTGACACTCCCTCAAGGTGTGTGGCTGGGCGAAGCTTCACTCACCACCTGCCGCTCCGCTTCGCCTCTACACCACTCACACCAGTTCTCGTATGTAAATACTGTCCTATGAACCAGTTGTTCTAATGTCAGATTCTTAAAATAATTTCGGCGGGTGTTCATAAGTTGGACGTTGGTAAGTCGGGGACCACCTGTATTTATTATTATTATAGACCCCCTCTCCACTTGAGGGTGACATTTATATGAATATGATTAATGCTTTATGGTCCTGGTCGAGTGTTTGGTCAAGTTAGGTTAGACAAATGTTAGGCTAGGTTAGACTTCATGAGGCAATATTAGATCAGGTTAGATTAAATTAAGAGTCGATTAGGTTTGGATAAATTAGGTTAGACCAGTGGTTCTTCAACTTTTTTGCCTCGTGGTCCCCCCCCCACCCCCTGATGCAACCCTTGGTTATTATAGCGTGAGAGGGATGAGCAATCGTGTACAAGACGCGTTCAGCTCCTGACCAGACTTTTCTCTCTGACCGTTCGCCCCCCTTGGAATATTCTGGCGCCCCCCAGTTTATGAACCACTGGACTAGACGATACAACGTTAGATTAGACTTGGTTAGATTAGATGTGGTTAAATAACAGGTAGATTAGGTTAGCCTAGATTAGATGATGTCAAGTTAAATTACCAGTAGACTATGTTTGGTTAACCCTTATTCCCCGGGTGACATTCCGGAATGCGCATCTTTTCCCGCCCGTTTAAATGCCCAGCGCAGGTTATCAGGTTCCACATGTTCGGCCACAGGGAAGCTTCCTGAACGTAATGACCTACTTTTGTTTGTTTCATTTTCATTGTTTGTCCATTTTATCATGTTGTTTCAAAGTATTGTACAGTAGTTGTATTGTAGTGTAGTATTACTGGCAAATACTGCTGTGGTTATGTTATAAATGTATTTATTTGTGGAATTATTATTATTTTATGCAGTACAGTACTTGCTCTACCAAACACAAAGACAGCCAGACAGCCTGGTGACCAACTGTGTGTGTTACTGGGCACTTTTTATGAAAAATAATGAAAATAAAATAGTCTAAATGAATTATTTTTAGCAAATAAGTATTATGATCATTAAATAAATGTATTACTGCCCATTTCGGACGCAAAGGCAAGCAGAAAATGGCCGCTAAGTGTGTAGTGACCACGAGCTTCAGCTGTCAAAACAACACTGTCCCTTTATCTCCCTCGCCACTGCTGCCACAGGGAAGTTTCTAGAGGGTCAATATATAGTTTTTCTTACTTATTTTTTATTGTTTTATCATTTAAAAAGGTTAAAAATTATTTTTTGAAAAGCTTCACTTTTGTACCCTCTTGTGGGGGAACACGGCCAGCGGCACCAGGGTTAAGGTAGGTAAGATTAGAGTATGTTAGGTTAGATTATAAAAAATTTGGTTAGATTAGTATATCAAGGGTAGGTTAGGTTAGGTTAGGTTATATTACATTAGATTAGATTAAGTTAGGCTTTGTCCCATGTGCGAGCATACTGCAGCATCGAGCGACCAGGGCATAGATGCGTGACCTTTGACCCACCTGCTAGCGTCTTGCCAACTTAAACATGCTGTCTACACATTGCAGACGTTTGCTGGTACTTTTAGAAACTAATGCTTTTCAACGTGTGGTACCTCCAGAGGTACCCAGGAAAAAACATTCCATATATCAGAGGAGGGTGGAAGTAGGTGAATTTCACCATCTCTACAAGGAACTTTGCCAAGATCCAAACAAGTTTCACAAGTCCACCAGAATGTACTCTGATTGGGGACGAGGCTTCCCACTCTGTGTATATTTGTTGAAACCCTATCCTACAAAGAAAAAAGAATAGGGAATTTGTACTAGTAAATGCAGATTTTTAGGTAAAGCTATTGAAACAAAGGTAGATACTATTGTTGACATTGTAAAATGTGCTACACTTTTCATAATATCATCATTGACTGAGGATCTGGACACAAAGTCATGTGTAATTCAGGAATATACAGTTGACAATAACACAGCACCCTCTAGAATAAACAATGCTTCACATTCATCTGCAAAGAATGTAAAAGAAACTTTTTACAGCTGCTTTAATAGTCCACAAGGATCTATTTTTTGGCAAGATGAAGCTGTTAACAGTGGAAAATGAAGGTATAGCCTTCTTTAGTTTTGGTGTAGAATGCAAGGATTTGCACAACTGAGGAAGCAGTGATCAAAATGTTTGATAGCTGTGTCCAGGAAGCGTGTCTAGTTCCTGCTTCCTGGTCACTCGCGAATGCTTCAAGCGTCTGTGTGGGACACATCAAAGAAAACACATATGTTTTTCCGCTACACCAAGGACGCTTGCACATGGGACATAGCCTTAGGTTAGAGTATGTTTGGTTAGGTTCAATTTAAGTAGGTTAGGTTAGGGTCTTCCAAGTCATTAATATTATGATTTGGTAACATTACTTTTAGTCTTAACACTAAACAATGATGTACATCACCTTTGACCCTCGCAAGTTGAAGATGACCTCCACATCCAGTACTGTCCCAAACATCTGAAAATATATGTGAGGAAGCCAGAAATACTTTATAAGTTAAGACAAAGTTAATTATATTATAAGTTATGAGGAAGTTAATTACCTGTATAAGGTATAAGTAATTAAGAAATAAAATTTATGGGGAAGTGAGAAATAATTTATAAATTATTAGGAAGTGAGAAATATCTTACAAGTTTTGAGGATGTCAGAAATACCAGGGGAATGGTGGCAATATTTACAAAATATTTATACCGGATTTTATTGATCTTAACAAATTAATAATTTCTTATATTAGTTTAATATAAAAAATTGTGTACAATATTACAGTGACCTACCATATATCTCGGCCTACAAGGCGACGGGGTGTATAAGACGACCCCAAAAATTTCCATTAAAAAAGTAGCTTTTGAGCTATATTCGCTGTATAAGACCGGTACCCCAAATGTGACACTTACCATTGGGAGCTTACTGACCCAGCAGTCCTTTACCAACCATCTCATTGACCAGTGCTGTTTACACATCCTTGGTTTTTTAAAATAAGGTCAATTTACTTCAAGTAATGGCATCAAATGTTACAGGTTGGCGTAGTGTAAACACTAGTGACTCACTTAGGCGTCTGTTATTTAACTGGAACTAATGTCGGTGTCGAGTAAAATTTTTCCATTTACTTGAAATAGATTTACCGATTTATTTGTTTATTTATTTATTTATAACATACAGTATTACCCCGCTTTACGCGGTTTCACTTTACGCGATTTCTCATATACGCGGTGCCTCGCCAGAACCGAACTTTCACTTTCCGTGGTTCATCTACCCATATACGCGTGAAGTATATATATTTTTTTTTATTTAGCTCATAAAATTCATACAAATTACCCGGCCAGAATATAATTTACATTGCTGGAATTCTTACAATTTGATGATCATTTTGAATATAAACATCATAGATTTTGCATTAGACATACAAATTTTAGATGAAATGTTTACTCTGAGTAAATATGTTATCTTTTGTGCAAAATATATGACATTTATATTCAAAATGTTCCTGGTCTTACAAGGAATCCAGCAATGTCAATTATATTATTCTAACTTTAGTCTGAGGTATTATTTGTTACTAAAAGTTAAAATTAGTTTTTTCACCCAACATTTCTCTGGTAGGGAGGGAAGGTGGGGGGTGGGGGGGAGGGTTGGGACCGACCGACCATCTGGCGCGGTTGGAAGAGGGGGGAGGCAAGTTGGGGTACTTTGATTGACAGATAGTGTCGTGAAGAATATTTTTTTTTGTATTAACTGAAGATATTTGATTTAGCTCATAAAATTCATACAAATTACTGGACCAGAATATAATTTACATTGCTGGAATTCTTACAGTATGATGATCATTTTGAATATAAACATAATGGATTTTGCATTAGACATACAAATTTTCGATCTAATGTAATAATTTGGTTTACACAAAGCAAGTATTTTATCTTTTGTGCAAAATATATGAAGTTTACATACAAAATATTCCCTGACCTGCAAGGAATCCAGAAATGTCAATTATATTATCCTAACTTTAGTCTGAGGTATTATTTATTACTAAACGTTAAAATCTAGTGTTTCACCCAATCATTTCTCAGAGAGGTAGGGGCCAGTGAGCTGGGAAGAGGGGGGGGGATTTGAGTCTATTATTTGAATGGACATTAACCTGGCGACTGTATTTCTCTTAAATATTAATTGTGTGAGCATACCATCATAAAATTTAGATGTTATTTTTACTACAACATAGGTATTGTGTCGGAAAAAGTGGAGTTAAGGGGTCGGGCCCATCTCTATTGGAATTAAACCCATATGTTCTGTTGTTCCATTTACGCGGATTTCACTTTCCGCGGTACCCTGTGGGTTCAATTGACCGTAAATCGGGGTACTACTGTATGTAATATATTAAACACACTGCAAGTATTTTCTTTTAATTTATAAAGCTTGCTTCAGAGACAATTGGGTAGGACTTCCCCTGTTTACCAAACTACCCCCCAAAAAAAAAAACCACCGTGGCGCCTGCTGGACCACCACTCTCGACCCAAGCGGAACACGATAATCCTCCCATACTGGTCAGATATTTTGTATTAAGAATAGAATATGCTTCCTTACTTAGGCTTTTCTAAGCCCTGGGTGAAATATTAACCTACATCTATTGAGGATAAAATCTTTTTTCACCTACAAATTGACAATAACACATTTGCTGTAATCGAATCTAGTTGCCTCAACAATTGCAAGTTGCAATTGAGGTTGCAATTCCAAATTCTGTGGCATTACTAAAAATATTTAAAGTTTCTAGTTGCACTCAGATTAAGAGAAAGCGGAGGACTCAGGCGTCCTGGTGTGAGGAAAACGGACTCGTGTGACGGGGACCAAATAAAAAAAAGCATAGCTACATGTTTTTGTGGACTACAGTGACAAAGCATACCCTTTTTCATCACTTTGTAATAAACCTAGCCAGCACATATGTGTATTTATGATGTTACCATAACATATATATATATATTTAGTGGGTCTAAATGGTCATCAAAATGGGTGGTGAACCAATTAGAATAAATCCATAGGTTCTGTACTTTAGATTATCAGGCGTGGTCCCCAATTAAGTAGCGATAACCAAGGGATGACTGTATATGCATGACACTGGCCAGTTGCTTCTGGTGTTATGGTACAGGGGTACCAAGTGACAGCACTAGGATCCCACTTCCTCTATCAAGGAATAAACAATTAAAATTTAAATTGAAAAAAAAAAACATTCAAATAAATTACTATCTTACAAGAATCCCTCCAATGTAAGTTATATTCACCCAGGTCGTTTGGGTGGAAAATTTTGAGAAGAGCTTAGTCACTTTTAAGTCATGATAAATAAACACGCAGGCAGGCCTTCAGCGCCAACTGTCAAATCTTATTTCAAATAAATAAACAAACAAACGGCAGACATTCTGTCACCTCACCTCCCGCCCCCTCCCCCTCTTCCCACTACCCTCATGTTCAAGACAAAAGATTGGTGATTTCTTTATGTTTATTTTATATAATATCTCGGACTAAAGTTACGATAATATAATTTGCATTGCTGAAATCCTTGCAAGACAGAGATTAATTTGAATATAAACGTCATATATTTTGCTCAAGATATAAAAAATGTAACATTAGTGTACAATACTGTAATACATTTTATAAAAAGTTTTTCAACTGTATTTTTGGGTAGATTTACATAAATTTCTTCATTTATTTTCACCCATTTCCATTCACTCACCATACTAACATAAACGTAAAATAAATTAGTGCAAAGCTGAACTGCACATGTACTAATTTGATTACGGAACTAAAATTGTTATGTCTAGTGCGAATTACAACATGTTTATATTCAAATAAATCAGTATCTTACAAGGATCCCAGCTATGTTATTTATATTCTCACAGGTCATTTCACTGGCATTTTAAAATGAGAAAAGCTTAGTAGGACTGTTAAATAAACACACAGAGACCTTCACCTCAAACTTACCACCTCAACCCCCCCACCCCCCAACTCCTCGCTGGGTGGCTCACTCCCTCCCTCCCTCCCTCCCTCCCTCCCAGCCAGGCTTTTAGGCTTACAGTTTTTATCTTATATAATATCTCAGACTAAAGTTAGGAGATTATAATTTGCATTGCTGGAATCCTTGCAAGACAGCCAATAATTTGAATATAAACGTCATATATTTTGATCAAGAGAGAAAAATTGTTGTACATTTGCGTACAGTACTGTAGTACATTTTATGAAAAAGTTTTTCAACTGTATTTTTTTGGGTTTTTGTTTAATTTCTTAGTGCAAAGCTGGGGTGCCACATGTACTAATTTGAATACGGTGCTAAAATTGTTTTTGTCTGAGTGCAAATTATAACATGTTTATATTCAAATTAATCAGTATATTACAAGAATCCCAGCTATGGTAATTATATTCACCCAGGTCATTTCACTGCTTTTTTATAAGAGAAGCTTAGTCACCTAGAACTGATAAATATACCGCGAGTTAGACCTGGGCCTGTTTTAACTAATCAGCGTACTACCTCCTCCCCCACCCCCTCGCTCACTCCCACCCTCTCTCATCTGCAAGTGCTGGAATCCTTGTAAAACAGTGAATAATTTTAATATAAGCGTCATGTATTTTACAAGAGATAAAATTATCCACCTGTATCACATTATTAGTGATTTGGAAATAAAAGATATTATATGCATTATATAGTATTCCACATACCGCGTAAAATTATAAATAAAAAGTTTGTATGTGATGATCGGACCAGCGTCCATTTCATCGGACAAGTGCCTTTCAGTTAACGCCACGTTTCCAAGAACGATTTAGGACGTTAACTGGCCGATGACTGTATTTATACTATATATATATATATATATATATACAGTGACCCTCGTTAACTAACACCTCGGTTAACGAATTTCGATTAACGAACTGCCTTCCATAAGGATCTTCATCGGTTAACTAAAAAAATTTGGTTAACGAAAAAATTGGTTAACGAAAAAATCGTTAACGAAAAAAAATCGTTAACTAAGTTTTACGAACCGACCTCAACATGTTTTCGCCACTGACCGGCAAACCAGCTTTAGTATTAGTCCGCCAAATATTAATCGGTTCTAGGGCTTAAATTCACTATTTTAGTTAATATCAAAAGTTTATACTATTCAATAATTTTAAAAGTTTAATATTCAATTTTTAGTCATTTTAACAATTATTGAACATAACTGAAGGTAAAGTGACTAGTTTAATGCAGTGCAGTGTTGATTTAAAGAAAATAATCTTGAATTACAACCAAGAGAGCTAAAATTTTATGGGTGAATGGTTAGGGGTGACTTCTCCTCCAACCCCAATGCCTTCTCTTTTCCCTTCTCCTCCACCCCCATTCTAAATCCCATCATCATCATCCAGGAGCCTTCTACACACACCTCAAAGTAAGTGAACTTTTCTACCACCTTTGTTGAATTTAGGAAATTTTCATGAGCTGGAACCATTACCCAAAACCATTGAAACAATGGTTTCAAGTTAACAAACCGACCTTCTGGAACGGATTATATATATATATATATATATATATATATATATATATATATATATATATATATATATATATATATATATATATATATATATATATATATATATATATATATATATATATATATATATATATATACAGTGGGGTATGCTATAATGAATCTAATTGGTTCTAGAACCTTGTTCGTTATAGCATTGCTCAAGGATTAATCCGCTCAGGCCCCCAAATACAACCACTTCACACTGAAAAATATAATATAAAATTGTAAAATTGTAAAAAGTGCATAAATATGCATCTAAACCCTGAAATAAAGAATATCATTAATATTTGTAATAAAAAACGATAAATTAGAAAAAAAAATTTAAATAATGTTCATGTAGGAGTTTTGTCATATAGCATTCACAATTTATAGGTAAAACCGTTCATTATAGGAATATTCGTAGTAGGATCCGTTTCGTTATAGCATAGGAATAATACCTATGGGAATAATACCTATGGAAACCTGCTAAGATGCTGGTCCACCCACTGCTGGGATAAAACACCACGCCTTTTTTGGTTAAATGTAACATCACCACTAGTGTGGGGATGCAACTTTTAGCTTCAGACATGAAAAATATTTACCATTTACTGCCAATAAACAATGGAAACGTAAAATATGTACCAATTAGTAATGAAAAGTTGTGCAGTGCCTGTCAGCAGATGAAGCTCACCAACTTACAATAGGCTAAATTACCTTACAACGTGCTTTCAGTAGTCTATGTTGAAGTTCTTAGCACAGGCTAACTTATCATATCATATACGGTATCACAGTTCTCATTGATCTACAAAAAATACCGGTAATAAAAACCTTTTCGATATTTCACACTTAATATAATACCCGGTAATCTACTTCAACCTCCTATTGTTTACAACGACGCATGACGCACCACCAGCTGTTGAGTATCAGCTAGACGGTACACGTGTTTTTCGAATCGTTTTCAGTTAAAAAACTGTTACATCACACGTATATTTTACCTAAACTGCGCCTGAATGAATATATTCTCGGAAATGAATAGTAGTTTTGCTGAAACGTGATGTATTTCAATGTAAAATAGGATAAAATACATGATGAAAACAAAAGACTTTACCTAAGCTTCCGATGTTCAAGAGAAGTTACTCGTTTTTTTAATAGTTTTTGGTTAAAATACTGTTATATTACAATGGTATTCTATTCATACTGTGCTTGATATAATGCATTCACGGAAATGTAATATTTTTGCTGAAATTACGTTCGTATTACAATGGAAAGTGGGATAAAATCGTGACGAAAACAATGACTGAAATATAATAATGCAATATTAACCCCTAAATCGGTTAATTCGGACAATCGGCTAAAACGGACACCCTTTCCCCCCTATTAGTCCGAATTAACGAGGGTCGACTGTATACTAATTCACAATATTTTATAATCGCAGTCATGTACTGAATATTCTATGTAAAAAAATTAATTTTAAATGAATTATTTAGTGCGGTCACTTCCGACACAAAGACGGGCTATAAATAGCCTTCTTATCTCCCCCCCATCTCTTACCCTCTGTTCTCAGAGAGAAGGTCTTGGTAAATAACTTTTGTTTGTTTATTTTCATTGTTTGTCTAATTTATCATGTTGTATCAAAGTAATATTACTTAAAGAAGGCGGCTACCAAACAGGGAGATACTACAGCCTGGGAAGATATTGGAAGCATAATGTACAGTGTTGTCTAATGGTAGATCCTACTTCCATATGGCATCACGAAAATTGTGACCAAGTCTTAGGTTGCTGATCTATCTTTCTGCCTCATTTACACAATTGCAGAGTTTCAATTGTTTCTCTTCCTTTGACAACACACCATGCATACAATATAATGTTTCTCACCTTTGATCTTTTTTCATTTTTGCATATATTTATGGTTGGTTATTTAAAATAATGCCAATTCACTTCAAGTATTGGCATCAAATTTTACCGGCTGGTGTACACTAGTGACTCACTTAAGCGGCAGTTATTTAATTGGAACTAATGTTGGTGTGAGTAAAATATTTCCATTTACTTGAAATAGATTTACCGATAAGTAATTTGACAAAATTTTGGTACTCTAACTGAGGCAGGTCGTAAGTCGGGGAGGAGCTGTATAAGAGAAATATCACTAATATTAGGTTTTTTAATACTTACGTTAGTAGAAGGGATGGCTGGGTACACAGGGATAGGGGGTTGGTTCTGAGGCAGAGGGCAGATTATTGGCCCTCACCTGTATCGCTATCCACCACCTTGTTAAACCCCTCGAAGTCCACATCCTCACTATTACTGACTTGGGGTGGTTGGTGAGTGAAGAACTCGGTGATGTTTTGTTGACGGCTAGCTTTGATGTGGTCGTGATACAGCTGAACATAGGGTTCCTGGCATTTCAACAGACTGTTATTCGACACTTCGTAGCGATGTTTGACTGGGTCTTTGGCAAGGATGAGCTTCATTTTCTCAGCTGCATCGATGATTTCCTTCACATCAGCATGTGTTAGTTTCTGCTCTTGTTCTTCTGTAACACCTCGCTGCTCACTGATGTCATCATCTTCCAACATCTTGTCCGCAGTCACCTCAGGTTGCCTGATTACCTCCAGGATGTCGTCGTTGGTGGTCTAGGAGAAGCCTGCAGCTCTAACACTTTGTGCAGCCTCTCTTGCATTCTCCAATGCCACAGCATCAGACTGATCCTCGCCAGCCACCGCTTGCCTCTGCCTCCCACCTGGGATACCCTCCAACACATGCCACCATGCATGCCGAATCGTTGCCACAGACAGCTGCCCCCATGCCTCCACCAAGAAATCAACAGCTTTCTTCACGTTAAACAGCTTCCAGAACTATTTGACCCGCACTTCATGGTCCGCCAAATCTTGTTCGTGTTCCTCGTCCTCGCTCTTGCTATCGGTGCCACTCTCTGGGATCTGCAGTTCATCCTTGGTGTTGGTGAAGTCGTTCAGGAGCCGAAACTTCTTGGCTGAGAAAGCAGCCTTCACGTTGCAAATCAACTCCTGATCCATGGACTGGATTAACGACGTAGTATTAGCGGGAAGGAAGACCACTTTTACGTTGGGGTGACACTCCAGCAACAGGGGTGAGTGTCCTGGTGCGTTGTCAAGGAGCAACAAAATGTTGAATGGCACATTTTTTTCCACCAGAATTTCTTGATATCAGGAATAAGACAGTTGTCAAACCAGGAGAGGGACAGACCAGAGAACATCCACGCCTTCCCTGAAGTTAGCCAGTGGACATTTAACTTGCTCATGTCCATATTCTTGCAGGCATGCAGCTTGCGGGCTTTGTGGATCACAGACAACTTCAGCTTAGCAGTGCCTGAGGCATTGGTGGTGAACAGTACAGTGATGCGCTCCCGCATTTTGCGTCCCTGACAATTGCTAGCAGACTTGACTATGATGGTCTTGGATGGCAATTTCTTCCAGTACAACCCTGATTCATCCATATTGAACACTTAGTCTTGGGCTCTGCAACCCCCATTTTTCTTGCTACTGCTGCATAGAGTTCCCGGACGTAGTCCTGCAGTGCTCGAGTGTCGACCGCCATGTTCCTTCTCGATTGACGAATAATGTAGCTTACCAACAAACTCTCGCTCTTCAGCAGCACCTTATTGTGTTCATTGATTTTGCCGGCATCCTTCTTGATAATGCGGATTGTCGATTCATTCACTCCATATTGTCTGGCCAGATCCATCTGTCTCGTGCCTTTTTCTAACTCCTGGACGATCTTGTACTTTACCTCATAGCTTAAGGCGCGTCGCACCTTCTTGGGCTTGGGGCGGCTTGAGCCAGGTAGTTCAGGGCTTCTCGGGGGTGGTGAGGGTCCAGTGGAAGCTATTGTGTAGAAAGAAAAAAACAAAACCGGCTCCTGGGCACGAGTGAATATACACGGGGACAGTGAGACTGGCGCGGCGTTGGTGGAGAGCAGGGGTGGCGAGGATAAATTGACCAATCACAGCTTGCGGCGGAAGGGGTGCATGGGTGGTAAGGATACGTGGCCCAATCACAGTCCGCGACGTCACCGGCGCGGGTCTGACGTCAGTGGTGACGTCAGCGCCCAGCACCTTACCACGCCACTTGCTGTGTATATATGATGTCATTTACCACGTAAATAATAATTATCGCTTCTGGACAGGTGTCGCGTTAAATGGCCGTTCGTGTATAAAATATCCGCGTATACCCAGACTATGCTGTATATAAATAAAATAAATAAATAAAAAATAAACTAAAAGAATAATAATAAATAAATAAAATAAAAAATATTGAAGTGATAACCGTGGTAACATTATGAGATGTTCTTATTACCACCATGCTATTGTACTATTCCAGATGATACTTAAAGTTACATAATACTTCCTTGAGATAAATGTATAGTACATATCAGGTGCCTGAAAGAGAGGTCAAGCTCTCAACTGGCTCAACCATGTTAACACTGTTATTATTATCCTCTCTGTATCTGTGTTTTTCTGGTTAAATAAACTGTTTCAATTCAATTCAACATGGTAGCGAGTTATATATCAGCTTTTGAGGACTGTTTAGCAACACTCATTTCCACTCCAGCTCTCTATTTACCCACACCTTTCTGCTTTCTCCTCCATATTTTAAAATGTTACCCTAACATATGTTGAAAGGATACAACTTTGCTCATTTATACTTATATCTGTACTTACCACAATCTCTCCCAAAATACTCTAGGTTTTGTGTTTATTCAAGAAATCTTCGGGTCATGAGACCCACTAATTTTTTTTTTTTTTTTTTTTAGGTTAAGGTGGGGAAAGGATGGAAGGCATGCTGGGGCTCAAGGCACAGCCAGACATGAAGGATGGAGAAGTCACAACATATAGTCGTGGGGGTAAAGGTTGGAAAAAAGTTTAATGAGTTAAACAGAGGGTAACGACACCCCTTGTTTTACATATTACAGAGTTTGTTGGTTAACTAAGCTAACCTAGGATTTAGGATGAGGTTGCACAATGGTTACTTTAGTAGACAATGACTAGATTGATTTTACAATTACAAGTTTATTTAAATCTTATTCTGTACAGTATTATGTTATGGACTCACTAGATTGTGACTTGTTAAATGTGAATTTATATCATCTAAGTTTTAATCTAAGGTGGATCACTGTGGCGGACATAGACAGGTCGCGGGTTGGGTTGTTGTAGTGCGGGCAGACTCCGGGGCCACCAGGCGTGGGGTCGCCCTACGTTGATGTCTTCCCAGCGTAGGTGGTCTGGTCTGTGAGGGTCGTCCAGGTGCTTGCCCCAAACCTTCTTCTCTAGGTGATGATGAGAGATGATGAGGCCGAGCAACCTGCGTTGTTTAGAGTACCGTACTTAATCTCTTCGTCGTCGATCATCAATGGCGCCGGCTTGAATTTGGCTATGGGTATGATCTTGAATTTCGCTTTGTTTGATTTTATTTTCCATTTATCTTCATACTCCGAGATATCTTCTACTGCCCGAGCAGTGAGTAGCACCATCCTTGCCGTGGACCTTCCTGGGCAGGTGACGATCTGTGTTACATCGTCGGCATACATGATGTACTCGCTGCCGACGATTGGGGGTAGCAGGTTAGCCGTGTAGACCATGTAAAGGGTTGGTGAGAGGCAAGAGCCCTGAGGCAATCCGCTCAAGAGTGAGAATTTTCTCCAAAATGTTCTTGAATCTTGATTTTGGCTCTGCAGTCCGTAATAAAGTTGCACAGCAGGCGCGTCAGGTTTTTGGGTAGCCCCAGTTGTATGATCTTATACTGCAGCCCTGCGTGCCAAACTTTGTCAAACGCCTTGCTGACGTCCCTCAGTACTACGTTGCACTACAGGCAGCCAGTCATGGCATTGGCGATCTGCTCGTAGGCCTGGGCTATGGCGGTGGATGTGCCTCGGTACTGGCGGAAGTCGAACTGGCGGGGATTATGCACGTCTTCGTCCTCCAGATACATCTGCAACCACTTGTTAACTATTTTTTCAAAGATTTTGGCAGGTACCTCTAGCAGCGATATTGGTCGAAAGTTTTCGACTGTTTGGAGGCTTCCCTGTTTTTGGTATGAGGCGAATGACGGTGATTTTGAACATCTTAGGGAAGTATCCAGAGGCGAGGCAGGCATTGCATATATGAGCAAGCCTCTCTATCATGTTGTCGGGGAGTTGAGCCAGGATCTTCTTGTTAATGTGACTTTGACCAGGTGATTTGTTTTTAAACCCTTTTATGACGGCTGACACATCTGCAGGAACTATGGGCTCCGTCAGGTAGCTTTCGTCCACCAGTCTAGTGAAGTCAGTCCGTGGGAGCGGCTGAAGCAGGTGCTGATGATCCTGCAACTGACCTAAAATGTCCTCCTCAAACTCCCTGTCGAAGCCCTCGTTCTCCTGTTCACTAATGGTAAAGATCTTCGGTAAATATCGCCGATGTATTTGTTCTTGGTTTTCCTCCTCGAATATTTTCACGTTGTTTTGGTCGAGCAGGTAAGGGACCGTGCTAGAGATGGAACCCATCAGTCGTTTGATCCCTTTCCAGAAGGCAGCAGAATCGCAGTAATTGTTGGCTGCCTCCCACACCAAGGCAGCCCACTTTTGTTCATGTAGATGTTTGCTCTCGTGCTGGATGTCCGTCTGTAGCTCTCGGTAATGGTCTCTAAGCTCTTGCGTCCACCCGCGGATACTGGCTAGCTGTCTCACGTGATCGTACTGGACACTGAGCTGCCTCAGCTGGTGACTAGTGTGAGGATGGGGAATGGTCCTGTGCGTGGTGGTCGGGATGTTGTTGTCCATCCCCGTCTTCACATCTGTGTACCATTGTTCGACCGCGTCGTCGATGTCATTGGGGCTGGCTTCTTCCAGGTTTCTCCCCTGCTTGAGACTGAGAGACTCCTTGAAGGAGTCCCAGTCTGCCCGTTTGAGGTTTGACCTGATGTTGGCGGGGATCATAATGGGATTGGATGAGAGCGTCACGACGACTGACAGGTGATCGCTGGTACTGATGGGTCCGGCGGTAACGTGCCTGTTCAGGACGGCCTCGTTGTTAGAGAGGATTATGACGGGTGTTGTGGCACTGGCACGTCTGATCAATGTAAGGAAATCTGGCCCGAGGTGTTGCAGTTTTCCCCTTCTGTTGTTGTCATACAGCGCCACACCGACGTTGTTCTCATTACCGTGTCCTAGTATGGCGTGGCGCGCATTTAAGTCCCCTATGATGTATGTTGGTTTTCTGTGGTGTAGCAACTGGTTGAGGTCTTGTTCGGGTAAGTAAGGACGTCTGGGAGGTAGGTACATTGTTCATATGATAACAGGTCCCCTAGTTGTCTCCACCTGCACTCCTAGAACTGAATCCTCGAAGTCTGGCAACACTCTGTGACTCAGACGTGACCTGATGGCCACAGCGACACAATCATTCAGCTCACCCGTCATGTTCCTCTGGTATACAGTGTAGCCAAAAATTTTCAGCTTACTTTCGTCCTTTATGCCAGTACTGTTTAAGTGAATAATGCCTGGGTCTAATTGATAGTATAAGTTAGACAGTTCGTTACGTCTATTCAGGGACCAGTATAAGACATTATGCTGGACAATTTTCATCCTGCTAATGACTGCCATTTCGGAGACTGTAGCTTGGGGCGTCGCTTGAGGTGTTTGCTCGGCTTTTGCCATTTCTAGGGGGACGGAACTTCTTGGCAGATCCTTCGAACCTCTGCTTGTCAGTTAATGGCGGGCCCTCGAACTTCTCTTCACCCGTGTACAGGAAGGTGTTCAGTGTCCTGGACCTGCTTGTCGAAGTAATCTACTGACGTTGCAGCTCGAGGGTCTTGTTCCTCTGTGGAGTAAATCGCCATCATCTGGTCGGAACCATTGACTGTGGTTGCAGTCCGATGGTCACTGTCGTCGCTGGGAGTACATGTATTGGGGTCACGGAGGTTTACGGTGTTGTTGGAGCTGTGATCCCAGGGGGACTGACTGGCCACGTCGGTGCTACTATTATGCTGACTTTTGCCTAAGTCAGGGAGGTCCTGGTCTATTTCTGGCATGGGTTGAGGTCGTCGATAAGTCATTGAGTGGGTTACTGCCTTCAGGATTTCTTTTGAAGGGACTTTGTCGCTTATGGAATACAATAAACACTTCCATTTACAATCAAACCAATATGTTAATAAGAAATAGCCCAAGTTTGAATGTAAATGGAAGTGTAATTATGTAGGACAGACAGGAAAAACACTGCAGCTCAGAATCAAACAACATAAGTACAATATCAGAACAGCATCTGAAAGCAGTGCCTTGTTCGTCCATGTTAGGAATAATAATCATCCCATTGCTTGGGAAAAAAGCTTAGAAGTATTTAAATCATCTTGTGTCACAGAAAGACTTCTGGTTGAAGCTAGTTTGATTAAGGAATTAAAATCAATAAACCTTAGTTATGGTCAGTTCAAAACTAATAATATGTTACATAAATTTATTTGTCAGTGGCCCAAGGTTAAAAATGCTTTGAAAAGCTTTGATCTAAATGTATGATAGTTATTAATGGGTCCCTTATTTTTTACCTGACCTGACTAGTCACGTCACCCCCTTCTCTTAAGCTCCTCTACGTGTGTGTTGGTGTGGGGATTAGTGGATGACATCATTATGACCTGACCTCATGTTTTATAAGGTCATCCTGTATATTCAAGCCTCTCTCTGTCCATGTAATCCAGTTGCCTCTGAAGATGTCTTGAATAAAGACTTAGCGCATTTTTCTTACGCAGTTTCAATTATACGCTGATTACCCTGGAGGTTAGGTTATAATTTCCAATTTCCAAGTCAAAATTAAAATAAAAAATTATGTCTAGTGCAAACTATAGAATGTTTATATACAAATTAAACACCATCTTATAAGAATCCCAGCAATATAAATTATATTCTCCCTGGTCAGTTCAGTGACATTTTACAAGAGAAAAACTTAAAGTCACTCTTAAGGACATAAATAAATACCCACTAGACCTTTGGCACCAACTGTTACAATACATCACCTCACCTCCTCCTCCCTCCCCCCCTCCCTCCCTCCCTCTCCCCCCCCTCCTCCCAGCCAGGGTTTGGTGGTTTTAGGCTACAGTTTTTATCTTATACATACAGTATATCACAAACTAAAGTTAGGAGAATATAATTTGCATTTCTAGAATCCTTGCAAGACAGTAGATAATTTGAATATAGAAATCATATATTTTGCACCAGAAATTAAAATTAATCACCTGTATCACAGAACAGTAGTGATTTAAGAGTTCTAATGTATATGTCCGTATATAGTCTCCTCGACTTACGACGGGGTTCTGTCCCGATGACCATGTCATAAGTCGAATTGGTCGTAAGTTGAAAATAATACATAGAAATTCTAAAATGAAATACAGTACAGTAAAAGTAATCAATAATGAAAAATTAAAAAACGGTTACTGTGCACTTACCTTTAATGTAGTCGGCTGAATGCACACGGGGCCTCAATAATTTTTTAATTAAGCATGGAGACTACATTAATTGGATGAAGCAGGAGGAGGAGACAGGGCTGGGTGGGTCATCAAGTTCGCTTTCTTCAGACAGACTAACATACTTGCTTGTTGAAGGTATTGGATCATCTTAGGGAGTTAAGAGGCAGCAGTGGTGGGGGGTGAGGAGACAGCACTGGGGGACTTCTTAAAAAATATGTCCAATTTAGATTGCACAGTTTGCCTTTTCTTTTCATTGTAGCAAGCAAGTGGTTCTTGGATCAGTCTAACAACTTTTGCAAAATGCTCAACATTTTAATCCATTTCTTCAAACATTTGCATCCCCTTATTAATTGTAGCAAATGCCTCTGCCATTTGTTTCACTGAAAACTTTTTGGAGGGTGCAGGTTCTTCTTCTACATTTTGACTCTTTTCTTCCTCTGCAATTTTTTGTGCATCTAGTTCAATAAGATCCTCGTTACTGAGCTCTTCTGCTACACTTTCAACCAACTGTCCAACATCTTCAGTATCAATTTCTAACTCCAGCTGTTTACCCAACTCCACTATCTTGTTACCAATCTCAGAAATTACTTCATCTTCATTAAATCCTCTGAAACTGTTCTCATATCTTTTCAGGACTTTCTTCCACGATTCATGAAGTTACGGGACAATTATAAAATTTAAAGTTATTGTGGGCAGTTTCCCAGACTAAATATGTTACGTGTGTCCCAAAGAAACTATTAGAAATACGTGGAAGATGACGTCATTGGGTGAGGCAGGCTCGCCTTGAGGCATGCCGAAGCGGACTGGGTCTCAGTAGCTCTCAGGCGTTTGCACCAGGCGGACGAAGTCCACTCGTCTGCCAAGGAAAACGACCACGTAGCCTCGTCTCTTCCCGCGCACATTTCATCAGTGTTGCAAGTGAGTTTATATTCGATCTCAGACAGTGTTTAGATAGGGTGGAGAAGAATTTAACAGTAGCTAACAGAGTGTTCTTTTGCAGGGTTCTGAGAACCCACTCGGTCGGCTGGTGATTGGTCGGTGTTTAGTGGTCATATAGCTGGCAACGCACGAGGTGAACGGGTGTTCCTGACGACTAACTACGTGGGACCAGCATTCGCACTTTGGTCGGTGGTCGATCTGGTTCATCAAATCTCCCCACCTTGGTTCATACAACACCACATCTCTTCAGTCAGTCAGTGAAAAATCTTACTAACGGGAAAGTAGAACCCCTCCCTCAGCTGTGCAGGGTTCACCTGGCTGTACTCTGGATGGGCCTAACTAGGCAGGCTGACGGTCACTCTTCCTGTCCATGAAGTACTGGGAGTAAACTGAGTGCAGACTGAGTGAATGAAAGGTCACACACTGAGACCATGAGTCTAGTGGTTACATAGAGACATTCATCTCCCCAGTATTGGGTGTATGTGATTGAATTAACCAAGTCCAGGTGTGAGATCAACGCTCCTCATGGTTGATTGCACACGTGGGACGTAGGAGTTCCTCTCCTAGAGTTTGTGAAAGGTTGTTACTACCTTAAAAGTACGGGTACATTCTGAACCTATGTGTGAAGCATGTTACGGGTGTTGGTGGAGAAATACTCTCATGACTCCTGAAACCTAGAGAGAGTAATGAAAAGAACAGCGGAGCACCTGCCTGCCTGACGGGTCATGAGTGATTTTATCTGTTCCTTGTAAATGCCTGCCACTTGGCAGGTTAGTAGTTACAACCTTCAGGTTCTGGGTAGTTAGGACAGTTAAGATTATAGTATTTTGTGGGTCATCCTATACAGGCTATGAGTAATCCATGTTCTTGTGTAGTGTGACAAAAATCGGGATTTCTACTCCTCTGTGATTGCTATAATGTTGTCGGATGCCCTTAAGGCATGTTCATCGGTGCAAGTAATATTTTTGAATGTTTTATGTGCCACTAAGTGATATAGGATGTACGAAGGAATTGTTCCAGATGAGTTCCTCGTTCTGGTGTCTGTTCTGGTGTATGTAGTAATGCTGCATTAGTAGTCTTGTCAGATCCAATTAATATGTTTTAATAATTTTTTGGATACCATGTATAACTTTTGTTTCCTATTGTAGTGTTATAAGCCACGCTGAGAAGTACTCTAGTGCTTGTGTACAGTACACTTACTGATTCCATCTGTAGTGTTGGAAGGAATAGAAGTGTCATCTTTTACCAGTGCGTCTCATTAACCTCAATCACAGGTACTAGCTTTCCACGGTCATGGAAAATTCTTTTATTAGTTGTGTTTGTGTTGGTTTGGGATTTTCTCTGAGGGATTTTTTGAGTTATAGTAGATGGTAATGCAGTGGAAGCACTGCATTACCATCCACTATAACTCAAAAAACCCCAATAACTAGTAGTGAGATATTCCGACCGATTACATATATACAAGTATATATATATTTGAAACCTCACGCTATAGAAATTTGCGCAATAAAAATAACGGCTTGTGGAGAAAATAGGCTTAGGTGCAGATTACTCAAAATTTAAACAAATATAGTAGTTATCCTAACACAAAGGATAGCACAGTCTAAATAAATGCTACAGTCGTATCTAATAATGAAATAATATAGTAAATGTAATACTTTACCTTGAAAAAATATGAAGATAACTTGATAGGGGAGAAGGGTGATTTTGAGGTTGATGAGTCATGCAGACAGGGGCTAAGAGTTGTCATCATCATCATCAGGTGCAGTTGTGGTTGCAGGGTTTGGACGAAATATAAACAATTAATTCCAGAAGTGGATGGCTGTGGTTCATTGTCTTCAGACTGTTTCTTGGGGGCTGCCTTAAAAAAGACATCTAATGTTTGTTGCTTTGCCATTTTTCTTCTTTCATAAAGCTGTTCATAAGGTGCCAAATAAGATCTTACAATCCTGCTCCATTCGTGCATTATAGTCATCTTCCAAGAGCTGCAACTGCTTCTCAACTTCCCTCAGGATAGAAGACAATAGAGAAGTGGGAAGCTCTCGTGATTTTGCATCCTGGACTTCATCATCTTAGCCAGCTTCTATTTCTCCAGCAGCAACAAGTTGTTGTAGATCAGCTGTAGAGAGGTCTTCATAATGGGACTCGAGCAGGGTCGTCAACATCATCACTCTCCACTTCTTCAAAGCCAACTTGCTTTGCAAGAGCAACACAATTTTCTTTTATTTTTGGGAGCTCCTTTGATGCATCAACGCCTTTAAAATCATGAATGAAATCTGGGAGAAGCCTCCATCAAACTCCATGCAAGCAGTCCTTACTGCTACTGTATACCTATACCAAACAGTTGATCAACTGTGACAGCACTCATCCCTTCTTTTAACTTATCTAATAATAAAATTAAGTCACTTGTGTATGTAAGCTGGGGTTGATCAGGTGTTGCCACATTCGTGAGGTTTATTTATTTATTTATTCAGTATTTTATTCTCATATGATTGGCCTCTTATGGTTTATGGTTCATCATGATTAATATAACATCGTCAGTAATAGAGAAAAAATACAATATTGTATGTAATCTGTAATATGACTTGAAAATAAAAGGATAAGCTGTATCAGAAGGTTGTTTACTCAAAATGCGTTCGTGTGAGCTTTCAGTAGACCAGCTTACAACAGGGGTCACAATAGGGTTACCATATTTGAACATCGAAAAAGGGGGACAACCTGAAAAATTTTCCTATCAAATATTCCACGTTGAAACATTGTTATACTCGTGTATTGTGCGCTAGTGCATTTTTTATATCAAGTAGGCCTATCGGTATTTTAGAAATTTTGTGGCTGAAAACATTAATACAGTACAGGTATATAGTAATAACTCAAAATTTTCTGTAGCTTACCTTATGTTTAGTGCAGATTGAGCATTAATTTTCTTTTCCTTGATGCTACCAGGCATATTTCTCTGTAGATTGCATCATTATCAGTAGTGGTTGATTGCTCATTAAGAAGGCATGGAAGTCTTTGCAGGAAATTTCTCTGAAGTTGTACTGTACAAGCAGAAGTCCTTTCAGTGACTCAACTGTCAACTTATTTCTCTCCTATGTCCATTGGCGAAAAAATCCTCTCTACATTTTCATTATGAGCAGGTATAGCAAAGAAAACTGTGCAAGTTTCAACAGTTCTGAATGACAATCAATGTTTTTGGACTTTTCAAAGTATTTGGTTCATTTCTGATGTGTTACCAATAAATTGAATTCTTTATCGCTCTTGCCACTTAATTTAATTTTTTTCAGATTGCTAACTTGATCAAAGCATTTCACATCATCAATTGGTACTCCCTTATCAATCACATATTTGATACAGTAAAGCCTCGAATAACGGAGGTAATGTGTCCTCCAATATTGCAGTGTAAGGTGAATCATCGTATCGTGAATCATTAATTACCATTATAATAAAGCAATATTAATGAGATGCAATCCCTAGTGTGACCTTTTCATATTTTTTGTGTGGCTTTTTACCCTCTTTTCTCCCCAAACAATAAAATGAATTAAAAATGCAAACTATAGTGTTTATGAATGCACCTTATACAATATAAATCAATAATAATAATGTCACACAAGAGGAGATGGGACGCCATTGTTGTAGTCAGTGTTTACACCCATATTGTCAGTTATCCATCTGAAACTGAAGAAAATAAGACCATGGTTGTTCCTGTAGTAAAATTAATGTAAACAAATATGTATGTTTTAATTAATCTTATTTAATGTACAGTAAAAGTAACCACTGATGTTAAAGAAAAAAGCGACTGATAGTGGAACGCCAATGTATACATGCGCCCTCAAGGAAACCGCATCATTTATCTTATTAAGAATACAATACAGGGTATGTACAAAAGATTCATTATTGTTTATTGCTGAATTTGTTTATGATTGAATTAATGTTTATACAGGTATAAGATAGATACTGTACTTATAGACAGAAAGACAGAAAATAAAATTATTAATATATATATACAGCTAGACCCCGACTTACGACGGGGTTAGGGACCCAAATCCAGGTCGTAAGTCCGACATAGATAAAAAAAAATTTAAAAAAAAAAAATCAAAATTTTTTCAAATAAAAATAAAAATCTACAATGAAATACAGTACACTAAATGTAATAAATAATGAGGAATGGATACAGTACAGTAAAAGTAATAAATAATGAGGAATGGATACAGTGTGACTGAGCACTTACCTTAAATGTAGTCAGCTGAATGCACACAGGGCCCCCATAATTTTCTATTTACAGGATACATGGAGACTATATTAATTGGAAGAAGCAGAAGAGGAGACAGGGCTGGGTGGGTCATCAATGTCGCTTGCTTCAGACAGGTTTATGTGCTGTGAAAACTTGCTGGTTGAAGGTATTGGTTCATCTTGAGGGAGTGAAGAGGCAGCACTGGTGGGGCGTGAGGAGACAGCACTGGGGGACTTCTTGAAATAGATGTCCAATTTAGACTGCACAGTTTGCTTTTTCTTTTCATTATAAATTTCTCTGTAGCAAGCAAGTGCAACTTGGATCGTTCTGTCAACTTTGGCATAACGCTCATAATTTTGATCCATGTCATCAAACATTTGCATTGCTTTATTAATTGTAGCAAATGCCTCTGCCATTTGTTTCACTGAAAACTTTTTGGGGGGTGCAGGTTCTTCTTCTACATTTTGTCTCTCTTCTTCCTCTACAATTTTCTGTGCATCTAGTTCAATAAGATCCTTGTTACTGAGCTCTTCTGCTACACTTTCAACCAACTGTCCAACATCTTCAGTATCAATTTCTAACTCCAGCTGTTTACCTAACTCCACTATCTTGTTACTAATATCCGAAATAACTTCATTTTCATTAAATCCTTTGAAACTGTGCACATATCTTTTCAGGATTTTCTTCCATATTCCATTCATGCAATGTTTTGTAACCTGATCCCATGCTGTACTAATGTTCTTTATACATGACAAAATGTTGTACTCCTTCCAAAACTGTCTGAGCATTTTCTCACCTTCAGTAGCAGCAACAGCCTGAGCGAAGGTCGTGCGTAAATAATACGCTTTAAAGGCAGCAATAGCACCTTGATCCATGGGTTGGATGATAGAGGTAGTGTTAGGTGGAATGTACACTACCTTAACATCAGGGTGCATGTCGTCCAGGTGTGGTGGGTGTCCCGGAGCATTATCCAAAATCAGTAAAATCTTGAATGGAATCTGTTGTTGCAGACAATACTCCTTGGCTCGTGGAATGAAACAAGTCATGAACCAATCCTCAAACAGTACTAGGGTCATCCAGGCTTTCTTGTTACTGTGATAAAACACTGGCAGTGTGTGCTTGCTGACATGTTTAAAATCCCTGGGGTTCTCTGAATGATAGATCATGAAGGGCTTTAGCTTGTAACCAGGAACATTCCCCCCCAACAGAAGTGTAATTCTGTCCGTGAATGCCTTGAATCCGGGCATTGTTTTCGCCTCTTTGTGGGTGTATGTCCGCTCAGGCATGCACTTCCACAATAATCCAGTCTCATCCACATTGAATATTTGCTCAGGCAAATAATTCCCTTCCACAATCTAACTCCTCCTTAAAAGCTTCGGCAGCACCAACATCGGCACTAGCTGCCTCTCCACTCACCTTAACATTGTGTAGACTGTAGTGTTTTTTAAATCTATCAAACCACCCATGACTTCCTGTAAAGGTTTGATCACACTCATCTCCTGCCTGCTCCTTCAGGCTTTGGAACAGGCTTCTTGCTTTAGCCTGTATGGTTAGAACGCTTAAGGGTACACGCTTTTGTATCTGGTCTTCTATACCATATCACCAATAATTTTTCCATATCGTGAATAGGACCTTGTCTTCTCTTTGATATTATAGTTCCCTTTATAGGTGTTGTTCCTTTCACTACTTCACAAATACGTTCCTTGTCCTTCAGAATAGTGGATATAGTCGAGTGTGAGAAACCTAGGTCGCGTGAGATCGTTGCTACTGTTTTTCCATTCTCATACTGTGTTATTATCTTCATTTTCATCTCAAAAGTAATTGCCTGTCTCCTTTTCCTTGGACCACCACCAGCACTCTCACTTTTACGCTTTCCAGTCATTATAAAGTCAATTGAATACGATAATAACGAAAGTTCACAGCGCGATCAGTATAGGATACGATAGCCAAACACAAACAAGGCGCTCCACTGAGTGAGTGTACCCACGAGGCGACCCGAGACGCGCCACCCTCTCGCCCGGGACGGAAACGTTTCGGTATAGAAAATGCGCGCGTCATTTGAAAATATTTTTGGTCACGACGGTCGCAGTCGTATGTCCCGACGGACGTACGGTCAAAGCAGGTCGTAAGTACCAATGGACATAAGTCCATGTAGTCGTAAGTTGGGGTCTAGCTGTATATATATATATATATACAGTCATGCGCCGGTTAACGTCCTAGATACGTTATTGGAAACGTGACGTTAACCGAAATGGACGTTGTCCGATCATCACATAAGCTTTTTATTTATACTTGTACTTACGTGTATGTGGAATACTATATACGTACATATACACTTTTACTCTTAAATCACTACTGTAATGTGATACAGGTGATTAATTTTTATCTTTTGTGCAAAATTTATGGCATTTATATTAAAATTATTCACTGTTTTACAAGGATTCCAGCAACGCTGGGCAGTTGGGGGAGAGGGAAGTAGGGAAGGAGCGAGGGAGGGGGCGTGGGGGGAGGGGAGGTAGTATGTTTGACAGTTGGCACAGGCCCAGGTCTAACTCGTGTTTATTTATCAGTCCTTAAGTGACTAAGCTTCCCTCTTATAAAAAGCCAGTGACATGGTCTGGGTGAATATAATTAACATTGTTGGGATTCTTGTAAGACACTAATTAATTTGAATGTAAACATGCTATAATTTGCACTAGACATAACAATTTTAGTACTGTAATCAAATTAGTACATGTGCACTCCAGCTTTGCACTAAGGTCATTTATTTCTTTTACGTTTCTTTTAGTATGGTGTGTGCATGTAAATGGATGAAAATAAATGAAGAAATCTATGTAAATCTACCCAAAAATGCAGCTGAAAAAATTTATATTTTAAATGTACTACAGTACTGTACACTAATGTACAACAATTTTTATCTCTTGAGCAAAATATATGACGTTTATATTCAAATTATTGGCTGTCTTGCAAGGATTCCAGCAACGCAAATTATAATCTCCTAACTTTAGTCTGAGATATTATATAAGATAAAAACTGTAAGCCTAAATAAACCCCCGGCTGAGCAGATTAGAGAGGGAGGGAGGGAGGGGTGGGGGGTTGAGGTGATAAGTTTGAGGCAAGGTCTCTGTGTGTTTATTTAACAGTCCTAATAAGCTTCTCTCATTTTAAAATGCCAGTGATATGACCTGGGAGAATATAATTAACATAGCTGGGATTCTTGTAAGATACTGATTTATTTGAATATAAACATGTTGTAATTCGCACTAAACATAACAATTTTAGTACCGTAATCAAATTAGTACATGTACACTCCAGCATTGCACTGAGGTCATTTATTTCTTTTACGTTTCTTTTAGTATGGTGTGTGCATGTAAATGGATGAAAATAAATGAAGAAATCTATGTAAATCTACCCAAAAATACAGTTGAAAAACTTTTTATAAAATGTACTACAGTATTGTACACTAATGTACTACATTTTTTATATCTTGAGCAAAATTTATGACGCTTATATTCAAATTAATCTCTGTCTTTCAAGGATTTCAGCAATGCAAATTATATTATCCTAACTTTAGTCTGAGATATTATATAAAATAAACATAAAGAAATCACCAATCATTTGTCTGGGAATACAAGGAGGGTAGGAAGATGGGGGGAACAGGGGGGGGAGGGGGCGGGAGGTGAGGTGACAGAATGTCTGGCGTTTGTTTGTTTATTTATTTATTTGAGATAAGATTTGACAGTTGGCGCTGAAGGCCTGCCTGAGTGTTTATTTATCATTGCTTAAGAGTGACTAAGCTCTTCTCATAATTTGCCACCCAAACGACCTGGGTGAATATAACTTACATTGGAGGGATTCTTGTAAGATAGTAATTTATTTGAATGCCTATACAAAAAAGATATATTTGCAATAGACATAACAATTTTAGTACCGTAATCATTTTGTACATGTACAATACAGGTTTGCACTTAGGTCCATTGTTACTGTACAATATTGACTAAATTCACTAGATAACGTACGCCTGGCAGCACAATCTATAAGAATACGCGATGCATACGTGACTGTGCCCGCTCTAGGGCCATTTAGGTTTGCTGTGTCCCATTATTTGAATGTTTTTTTTTTCAATTTAAATTTTAATTGTTTATTCCTTGATAGAGGAAGCGGGATCCTAGTGCTGTCACTTGGTACCCCTGTACCATAACGCCAGAAGCAACTGGCTAGTGTCACAAGTATATACAGTACAGTACAGTCATCCCTTGGTTATAGTGCCTAATTGGGACCTCGCCGATAACAAAAGTACAGAACCTATGGGATTTATTCTAATTGGTTCCAGGCCCCCAAGACCCAACCCCAAGTTTCCCATTTTACGACCATTTAGACCCACTAAATACATATATAATGTTATGGTAAATATCATAAACACACATAGGCATGGCTAGGTTTATTACAAAGTGATGAAAAGGGTACGCTTAATACTGTAGTCCACAAAACATGTAGCTATGCTTTTTTTATTTGGTCCCCCGTCATACGAGTCCGTTTTCTCTCACATCAGGACGCCTGAGTCCTCCGTTTTCTCTCTTAATCTTAGAGTGCACCAGAAACTTTACTATTTTTAGTAATGCCACAGAATTTGAAATTGCAACCCCAATTGCAACTGGGGTTGCAATTGTTGAGGCAACTAGATATGTCTGATTACAGCAAATGTGTTATTGTCAATTTGTAGGTGAAAGATTTTATCCTCAATAGATGTAGGTTAACATTACACGTGGAGGCAAATGTTTAAAAATAGCCTAAGATAGGAAGCATATTCCTTTAACACATAATATCTGACCAGTATGGGGAGGATCATCGTGTCTCCGTCAGGGGGTCGTGGAGTGGTGGTCCAGCAGGCGTCACGGATTTTTTTTTGGGGGGTGGGCACTGACGTATATGGGATCGGACGTTGTTCGGTCGGACGCTAACCGGCGCATGACTGTATACAAGAATAGATAACTAGAAAAATCTGTCTTAAACAGCTATAGATAAAAGAAAAAAGAATAGAATGGAAAATGGAAACACCAAGAATGTCCCCCCCTTATAACAGCATTGTTTATGTTTATGTTTACACCAGTGATGATGGTTCTACATAAGAAACTGAAGAAAATAAGACCCTAGTTGTAGCTGTAGTAAAATTAATGTAAAAAAATGAATATTTTTGTTTTAAGTCTTATTATTTAATGTTAATAAATGGAACAATAGTTGTAGCTAACCATTACTGGTAAAGAAAAAACGAAATGGATTGGGAACGCCAACGTATGTAAGTGCGTACATGTGAAAACATCGACATTTCTTTACATAAGAATATGAAAGCAACACTTATTACTGTTCATATATGTTTTAAATAATATTTACGAATGTAAAACTCTACTCACCAATGGTGGTGAAGTCTAAAACATGTTGTGGGAGTTTTTACTCAGATGACAAAGTCATCAGGCTCAACTCTGGTTGAAGCTGTAGGTTCAACTCTGGCTGAAGCTGTAGCTTTCCATAAAGATGTCATTGTTGTTGCTGAAACTTACTGAACATGAAGTTGTTGCTGAAGTTCATGGTTTAGGCCTTTTAATAATAAAGCTGGTGAAATAACCTTGCACAGCTGCTTTTTTTTCTCATTGTGCATCTTTATGTAGAGGTCGTATGCATTTTTCACTTCCCTGTTAATTTTAATGCTTTGTTCCGTTAATGGATCCACTTCAGAAAATATGTTCATTGCTTACTTCATATAATATCCACAGACCTCTCACCCTTTTCATATCTTTTTAACACATCTAGTTTCTCAGCTAAGCTCATACACTTTCTTTTAGCTTTTGAACCAACACTACCATCACTTGGTCTCTTGCTCATGTTGAATAGGGATGCAAAAATGCTGTAAGAAGCCTAAGAATGTTTTTCTCCTTTTCCTGTTCAGATGCGTGAAAACAAAAGGCCCGCCAGCTGCGACTGTTTATACTGTAGCGTACTTATGTGGCCAGTTGTCAAATTTTCTTTGTATGGGCTCACATACGTACGTACATACATGAAGATATCTCACTCTCAGGATTGAGATAGATTAGAAACTCACGATGCATTTTCTGGATAGTATATATATTGTATGTACAGTGCTGTGCTAGTGAGTTGCTGGTTGGTGAGGAGCTTGTTTGGAGGTCTTGCCGGTTCAGGAACGTAGGGTAGAATGAATCTCAATAGATCAATAGAGAGACTGAGAGCTTATATACTCAGCAGCCGGAAGTAAACCCGTGGGAACTCGCCGGTTGCTAGACTCCGTTGCTAAGGCAAGTGTCGCAGGTGGCGACCCCCCCCGTGCGAAGCTTGCCGGCTGCTAGGATACTGTCGCATTGGAATGCGGCTACTCTGTTGTAGGGGAGAGATCCACTACAATACTAGTGATGCTGGCAGCTGTCATCACCACTCACAAGCCCAGCAGCCTCCGTGCGCAAGGCGTGTTTTTTATTTATTTTTCTGTAATACATATTGGGATTTAGTTATTATTTATATGAAAATAAAATTTTATTTTATTTTTTTTTTTTGACATAAATACAAAGAAAATAATGGTGTAAATTGAATTGGGTACTAAATTAACCAGGGCCTTAAATATGAATCGTCGTTAGTAGAACCGTAGTTATTTGAGGCTTTCCTGTACATGATTCCACATCAGGCCAGTTTGGTGTTTCACTCAGGGTCATCCATTTAAACAAGGAGAAGTCTTCCAGGAGTTTAAACCATTAATCCCAATACACCCTGTACTCTATGCACCTGCTGTACAGATTATCTACTTCATCAATAATTTGTTACACTCTTCATCCATTACTTCCATACGCTTCTGTGTCAGAAGTCCCTTCATTTTCAAGGACATGAAGCTTTGAGTCTCATTCAAAGAGGATGGTGTGAATAGAGTTCAAACTATTCAACACTTCAACAACTGAATTACTTTCTCTTTCAATGGCTTGGATGTGGCTCATAAGAGAATGCATGTGCCATAGGTAAGTCTCACTCAATTCATGCTCAAAATTTGTTTTTTTTTCACTGTGGGTGGTTTGTCCTGTGACAGAAAGAAAGACTTCAAGGCCAGAAACATCTGTATGAACCTAGCAATGCCTGGAAATAATGACAGCCATTGCATCTTACTATGAGGTAACAGCTTTCTGTATTCAGCTTCTACTAATTCACAGTATTCCTTCAGCAGTTCGGTACGAACAGTGTAGATATGAAAGTACTGGTAGATCGTAAACATAATGTTCTCTAAATGACTGTCCATTCCCTCCACTGCATGATGAACACACTTGTTCAAAATGTGTGTTTGGCAACCCATGCCAATTAATGATCTCTTATGCAACAACTACTTTAAGTTTGGAAACACATTCTTTCCATCTTCATCACGCCGAAGTCCACCAAACACGGTATTGCAGTTGTCACCCTTGAATGCAGTGAACTTCTCAAACAAACCATTTTTGTCAAGAGTTTCTTTGACGTAATTTGCAACTGTTTCGGCAGTTTCATTAGGTATGTTATGAATCTCAATTATCTTTGACTGCAAGCCACCATTATTCCAGTCAAAATACTGAATAATTACAAGTTAAATTTTCACTGAACCAAGATTACTTCCATCTGTAGCAACTCTACAGTAAGCGATGCTATTTTCTACTAATGTTTTCAGGGCAGTATCAACAGAATGTGGAGCAAGTACAGAATTCACAATCACTTCTGTCTTGGCGGGCCAGGCAGTCGGTGTATTGGCCCAGCATAGACTCAGAGGTAAGGCAGAAAAGGTGTCAGTTAGTTCTGCTGAAACGCCACGCTGTATGGACATGTCTGTCCCTCCTTGCCACCTTCGCTAATAAACAGACTATGGACGCGGCCTTTAATTGTCCCCTGGGTTGGCACCCTAATAGGATGTTAATATAAAATTGTAGGAAGGTTTTGTTAATATAAACAAGTGAGAAGAGGATGTTAATGTTAACATAAGGTTTGGTTAATTTTAACATGTGAGAAGAGATTGTTAATGCTGATATGTAATAAGGGAATGCTAATGTTGACATGTAAGGTCATGTTAATGTTAACATGTAAGGTCATGTTAATGTGAACATGTAAGGTTATGTTGATGTAAACATGTAAGGTCATGATAATGTTAACATGTAAGGTCATGTTGATGTTAACATGTAAGGTCATGTTGATGTTAACATGTAAGGTCATGTTAATGTTAACATGTAAGGTCATGTTGATGTGAACATGTAAGGTTATGTTGATGTAAACATGTAAGGTCATGATAATGTTAACATGTAAGGTCATGTTGATGTTAACATGTAAGGTCATGTTGATGTTAACATGTAAGGTCATGTTGATGTTAACATGTAGGGTTATGTTGATGTTAATATGTAAGGTTATGTTAATGTTAACATGTAAGGTCATGTTAATGTTAACATGTAGGGTTATGTTGATGTTAATATGTAAGGTTATGTTAATGTTAACATGTACTGTAAGGTCATGTTAATGTTGACATGTACTGTAAGGTCATGTTAATGTTGACATGTACTGTAAGGTCATGTTAATGTTGACATGTAAGATCGTGTTATTGTTAACATGTAAGGGTCATGATACTGCTAATACGTAAGGTCATGTTGATGTTAACATGTAGGGTTATGTTGATGTTAATATGTAAGGTTATGTTAATGTTAACATGTAAGGTCATGTTAATGTTAACATGTAGGGTTATGTTGATGTTAATATGTAAGGTTATGTTAATGTTAACATGTACTGTAAGGTCATGTTAATGTTACAAGGTCATGTTGATGTTAACATGTAGGGTTATGTTGATGTTAATATGTAAGGTTATGTTAATGTTAACATGTAAGGTCATGTTAATGTTAACATGTAGGGTTATGTTGATGTTAATATGTAAGGTTATGTTAATGTTAACATGTACTGTAAGGTCATGTTAATGTTGACATGTACTGTAAGGTCATGTTAATGTTGACATGTACTGTAAGGTCATGTTAATGTTGACATGTAAGATCGTGTTATTGTTAACATGTAAGGTTATGTTAATGTTAACATGAGAAAAAACTTACAGTAAATAGGTTCCTGAGGTGAGGTTCTCTGAACTTGAAAGGAATGTTAGAGACATGTAGCCTTTTGGGTCCTGCTTCACCAACACTCCTCATAGATCCTGCTTCACCAACACTCCTCATAGATCCTGCTTCACCAACACTCCTCATAGATCCTGCTTCACCAACACTCCTCATAAATCCTGCTTCATCAACACTCCTCATAGGTCTTGCTTCACCAACACTCCTCATAGATCCTGCTTCACCAACACTCCTCATAAATCCTGCTTCACCAACACTCCTCATAGATCCTGCTTCACCAACACTCCTCATAGATCCTGCTTCACCAACACTCCTCATAGATCCTGCTTCACCAACACTCCTCATAAATCCTGCTTCATCAACACTCCTCATAGGTCTTGCTTCACCAACACTCCTCATAGATCCTGCTTCACCAACACTCCTCATAAATCCTGCTTCACCAACACTCCTCATAGATCCTGCTTCACCAACACTCCTCATAGGTCTTTGTTTCTTTCACTCAACACTCTCATAGATCCTGGCTTCAACACCTCATCGATCCTGCCCACCAACACTTTACAGGTCTTGCTTCACCAACACTCCTCATAAATCCTGCTTCACCAACACTCCTCATAGATCCTGCTTCACCAACACTCCTCATAGATCCTGCCCCACCAACACTCCTCATAGGTCTTGCTTCACCAACACTCCTCATAGATCCTGCTTCACCAACACTCCTCATAGATCCTGCTTCACCAACACTCCTCATAGATCCTGCTTCACCAACACTCCTCATAGGTCCTGCTTCACCAACACTCCTCATAGATCCTGCTTCACCAACATTCCTCGCGCCTTCCATCTTAAAAAAATTCAAAGAAACATGATAAATAATGCTGATTGTTCTTTTTTTATAAAATAATGTGAAGTAAAGTACTGCACTGCTACTGTACATAAGAACATAAGAATGGAGGAAACTGCAGCGGGCCCATTGGCTCATACTGGGCAGTCCCATTTACACCCAACCCCTATTGCTCATATATCCATCCAACCTATGTTTGAAGCTATCCATCGTATTCGAGTCAATAATGAACTTTGGTAACTTGTTCCGTTCATCCACTACTCTATTTCCAAACCTATGTTTACCTATTTCGCGCCTAAATCTAAATTTGTCTAATTTAAAACCATTGTTACAAGTTCACTCCTGGTTGGATAGTTTGAGTACCTTTGTAATGTCCCCTTTGTTTAGCCCTGACTTCCATTTATACACCTCTATCAGGTCGCCCCTCGCTCTACGTCTCTCGAGGGAGTGCAAATTAAGATGCTTTAGCCTGTCTCTGTACTCGAGGTTCCTAATGCCTGGGATTACTATTGTCATTCTCCTCTGAATTCTTTCTAGGGATTCTATATCCATTCTGTAATACGGTGACCAGAATTGAACTGCGTAAACCAAGTGAGGTCTCACAAGCTCAAGATATAGTTTGAAGATGACCTCTCTAGTTTTGTAACTAACGCTCCTTTGTATGAATCCAAATACTTTATTAGCCTTGTTTCGAGCAAATACACATTGTTTACTTGGCTTAAGATTCCTACTGATCATTACTCCTAAATCTGTCTCACATTCGGATTTTTCTATAACATCGTTTGTCCACATTGAATTTCATCTGCCATTTTTCAGACCATTCAAAATTTTTTTTTTAGATCTTCCTGTACTTATGTTGCTGTCTACGCCGATATCTATGTCGTTTATGTATACCCTGTATAATAAATAATAATGGTCCAAGTACTGAGCCTTGGGGTACTCCACCTGTGACGTTACTCCAATCGGACTTAATGCCGTTAATGCTCACTCGCTGCTTTCTGTCCTGTAACCATGGACTAAATCATTTTAGAATATCTCCTCCAATGCCATGAGCCTCCACTTTTCTTATTAGTCTTTCGTGTGGGACTCTGTCGAAGGCTTTGCTAAAGTCAAGATATACCACATCATAGTCGTGCCCCTCGTCCACTGATTCGAAAATAGCTGAAAGGAATGTTAATAGATTAGTTAAATATAAATGCCCACTTGTGAAGCAATGTTGGGAATTATTCATCAACTTGTGCTTCTCCTGGTGATTTCGAATAGAGTTTGGAATTATTGCTTCCAGTAATTTGCCTGCAATTGATGTTCAGCTGATTGGACGGTATTTAGAGGAAAGTGATCAATCTCCCTTCTTGAAAATCGGTATTACATTCGCTATCCTCCAGGATTCTGGTACTACACCCGTTTTTAAAGACATGTTAAACAATTTTGCTAAGGGCATACTAAGCTCTTCTTTACATTCCTTTAATACTCTGGCAAATATCTCATCGGGACCTAGCGACTTATTTGCCTTTAACTTGTCTATTTGCTTACTAACGTCGTTACCAGTCACTGCTGTTTCGCTTAATCTCTTTTCCTCACTATCTCTGTATATAGTCGGTGCCTCGGGTGTCTTGTTCAAATTTTCGGTGGTGAAAACTGTTGAAAAATATTTATTCAGATTATTACTCATTTCTCCGTCATTAATAGTTAGCTCGCCGGTATCTGACTGTATTGGTCCAATCTTTTCTCGTGTTTTGTTTGATACATTTGAAAGAATCCCTTGAGGTTTGACTTCGCCTCCCTTGCTACCTTCACTGTACAGCTGAAACTTGAACTGTACCTGAGTGTCTCCCTTTAGATCACCTTGAAACTATTTTTAGTATGTTGTATTGTAATTGGTCTTCAAAATGATTCAGAATACTGGAAGTGCTATTGTAACCACACACACACACACACACACACACACACACACACACACACACACACACACACACACCAGCCTTCATAGGGTAAGGACGTGTGTATTAGGCCCCTTCCCTCCCCATCTCTACCCATCTGCATTTATCAACAACCTCACACCAACAGTACAGTGCAAAGATTGACGATCAACCCACAAGTGATATACAAAAAGTGGCAATTTTAACTCGAAGGAAAAGCACAAAACACAGCAATACTGTGTGTGGCTGGATCTGACCTAACCTGAACTGACCTCACGGCTTCACCTGACCAAGGAAAATGGTCGTGGATCGTTGTGCCGGGGGGAAGAGGAGGGAGGGGAAGGACGCACTCTGCCACGGTGTTACAGCTGGGCAGTTGGAGGAGTGAGGTTGACACTCAAAGGGGAGAATGAAGCCTCAGGGATTTTGAACTCTTTCAGGTAGGTGTCCTGTTTGGCAGGACACCCGCGGCGAGGAGCAGGCGTGGAAGAGTGGCTAACTTCAGCGACTAGGTCAGGCTTAGGGAAAGCTGACCAGGGTGTGGAGTGCAGCAACTTACCAGGTGCTGCAGGAAGCTGGAGAGGAAAGAGAAGAGGCAGGACTGTATGGGATCAAGGAGAGAAAAGGGCAAAGGTACAAACCCTGCCCACAGGTAAGGTCGTAGAAGCAGACAGCCAGGTGAGGATTATGGATAGGCTTTTGTGCGAGAGATAGGAAACGTGAGGACTAGGCAGGCAGGCGTTTTCCTGGGGCTGGGATAGGGCATGTAGCCGAGAGGCTAGACAGGAGTTTTGTCAGGAGGTACTCAAACTAGTAGTGTGGTCTTAGTGTGGGAGGAAACGACATAGGCAAAGGGAGGAGGAACTTTTCAAGAGGTATATAGGAGGCGCTGGGGGAAGATTAGGAGATAGGGAGGATCCCTGATAGTATGTGGTGGTCTTGGTCAGAAGAGGGGGTTGGTCAGACGGTCGTCCAGGGCAATTGCTATTAATAAGCTGACTGGAAAACATGCACAATGGTTGGGCATTCATTGATGACTGGCAACGACTACTCCAGTACTGTCGAAAGGAATGAGCACACTTTGTCTCGGTGGAGGGGATAAAGACGTTGTTCGCATCCCTGAGCGTGAAATTGTCACTCCGAAGGGGGCCATGCAGAGAGGGTCGGGAAAATGGGAAACAAAAACAAGCAGGTCCTAAAGGAAACAGAAGTAGATAATGCTGAAAATATAGTTAGTCATAATACAAACATCAAAGTAATAAAATGTAAAACAGATAGAAACGGGAAGAAATATATTGAGTGTTTATTATACTAATAGTAGAAGCCTGTGTAACAAGATGGACCAGCTCAGGGCCATTGTTAGTAAAGAGAACATAGATATAATTGCAATAACGGAAACATGGATAAATTCAAACAACAAGCATTTTTTAGCAGAATTTCATATTCCAGGATATAACCTATTTAAATTTGACAGAGTAGGAAGGAGAGGTGGCGGTGTAGCAGTGTATATCAGGGTGTCATTAAAAAGCTGCAATAAATCAAACATTAAAACAAATAGCGACAATGAAAGTATTTGGGTAGAGATTAGTGAGGGCAGTGAATCCGTAGTCATTGGTGTTATATATAGACCACCTAATTTGAGTAGGAACGATGGTAAATTGCTATGGGAGGAAATAAAGAAGGCATCTGATAGAAACAATGTATGTATTCTAGGCGATTTCAACTTTTCAGGCATAGATTGGAAAAATCAACTTAGCGATAATGAATCTGGAGATTTTCTAGAAGTAGTACAAGATAGTTTTTTATATCAATTCATAAACTCGCCCACTAGAGGAAATAATATCCTCGATTTAGTTCTCAGTAATAATGAAAATCTAGTAAAAGATGTTGGGATTGGAAACGAACTAGGAAACAGTGATCATAAAGCCATATATTTTAACACAATATGGGATGGCAGGAAGAAGGAAAATTCGGCCTTGATCCCGGATTTTAGGAAGGCTAATTACGGTAGCTTAAGGAGAGACCTAAGGGATGACCCTATGGTCAAAAGATTAATCCCCCCCACCTCCGAAACTGTCAACTTAGGGCGGATAAAATTTAATTTAGCAGCTACTTTGAACAATTTATTGGACAATCAATAATGCCCAAAATAAACACATCCCTAAAAGAAAATTCAGATCGATACGAACCAACCAAAATGGATGAATAATAGACTCTTAGATCTTCTAGGAAAAAGAAAGGTATATAGAAAAGTTAAGAAAGGCGAAAATCACTTACTTGGTTACTATCAGAACCTAACAAGACAGGTATAAACAGAAATTAGGAAAGCAAAGAGAAATTATGAAATCAAGGTAGCAAACGAATCGAAATATACCCCAAAGCTTTTTATCAACTGTATAAATCAAAGGTTAGAGATACAATAGGTCCCCTTAAAACTCGACAGGAGAAATGACTGATGATGAGTTAGAAATGTGTAGTGCGTTAAATAGTCATTTTCGCTCCGATTCACAAATGAAAACCTAGCACAGTTTCCAGAAGTTCATAAGGTATATAACTACAGTATAGAAAATATGTTGATGAATATCAATATTACTAGTAACGATGTGCTTAAAGTAATTAACAAACTGAAGCCTCATAAATCGCCTGGTCCAGACGAGGTATATGCTAGAATATTAAAGAATGTAGAGATGAGTTGAGTAATCCATTAGCAGTTTTATTTAATAAGTCATTAGAATCGGGCCTAGTGCCAGAAGCTTGGAAACTTGCAAATGTAGTTCCGATTTTCAAAAGGGTGATAAATCAATAGCATCAAATTACCGTCCCATTAGTCTCACGTCAATCATAGGCAAGTTGCTAGAGTCAATTATTGCTACAAAAATCAGAAGCCACCTTGAAACATTCAACTTAATTCATTCTTCTCAGCACGGGTTCACCCAGGGACGTTCTTGTCTCAAATTTGCTTAGCTTTTTCTCAGAAGTATTTGAAGCGGTAGATAATGATAAGTCATATGATATAATTTATTTAGATTTCAGTAAAGCATTCGATAGAGTCCTCATGAGAGATTGATAAGGAAGGTAGAAGCACATGGAATAGGTGGATCAGTATTAAAATGGATTAGGTCATGGTTAACTGGTAGGAAACAAAGAGTCAGCATAAATGGATTAAAGTCAGACTGGGTGCGGTCAAAAGCGGAGTTCCCCAGGGATCTGTATTAGGCCCTCTGCTGTTTGTTATATTCATTAATGATCTTGATTTAGGCATAACTAGTAGGATTAGTAAATTTGCAGATGATACCAAAATGGGGAGAGTGATAAATTCAGACAGTGACTTTGAACACCTTCAAAGAGATCTAGATACCTTACATGAGTGGTCAGTAGACTGGCAAATGAATTTTAATACTGATAAATGCAAGGTACTACAGATAGGGAAGACGAATACAAACGTTAAGTATAAACTAGGTAACACGGAAATAGAAAACTCAGTTTGTGAAAAAGATCTAGGTGTATTTGTTAGCAACGACTTGAAACCTAGAAAACAATGTATTAGCGTTCGCAACAAGGCAAACAGGATTCTTGGGTTCATATCTAGGTCTGTGAGTAACAGAACTGCTGACGTTATCTTGAAACTTTACCTAGCATTAGTGAGGCCACACATGGATTATGCGGTTCAGTTCTGGTGTCCTTATTATAGAATGGACATAGATTCTTTGGAGAGAGTACAAAGAAGAATGACAAAAATGATCCATAATATTAGAAACCTTCCATATGAAGAAAGACTGAAAAGCTTAGGCTTACATTCATTAGAGAGGCGTAGAGTTAGGGGAGATATGATAGAGGTGTACAAGTGGGTAAGTGGGATTAACAAGGGTAAAATGGAAGATGTTCTGAAGCTCAGTAATAACGAAATAACTAGAACAAATGGCTTTAAATTAGATAAATTCCGATTCAGAAAGGATATAGGCAAGCACTGGTTTGGTAATAGAGTTGTGGATATGTGGAATAGGCTACCGAGTGCTATAGTAGGATCGGGGACGCTAGGGAGCTTCAAGACGAAGTTGGATAGGCACATGGAAGTGCTGGGATGGGTGTGAAAGGGATCTGCCCTGTATGGGCCAGTCGACCTCCTGCAGTATCCCACTTTCTTATGTTCTTATGTTCTTATGTTCTAACCTGAAGGATGGAGCACACCTGCATTGCCCCAAGCTATTGTCCTAGCCACGTGGCCACACACCTGCCCACACACCTGCCCAACCGCATCAAGCCCATACGAGCACGAACTGATTGCTACAAGAACAGCCCAGTCCCAACCATTGTAAAAATTATCAACACCTAATTATTATATATCATATTTGTATCACTTATGTTACTTGTACATCATTTGTAAATCAAGAGACCCATTCCCCAATTATGTAATTGTATATTTTCAGCCTTCCGGCTGCCATGCTCTTTCATTAAACCGTTAATTATTATTATTTACACACACACACACCTCTACCTAAAGGCACTGAGAATCTTTCACAACCACGGCTGCAGACGGGGTCGCCACATTCCCAGACGAATCCCTATCATCACACCGAGCAAGCATAAGAAAGTTAAGCCAGTGCCTGAAAGATAGTGTCTATGTTTGTCTTTGATACCCCCAAAATGTTCTACACTACTGAGGGTACACACAAACACTTGTTATCTTGAAAATAGGTTCTTATTCTCGTACGGTAGGTATACAGAGGAACAAATAGACAGTCGGCTTCCACACCATAAGGACTAGCGATCTCCACTCACTGTATCACTCCGCGCTGGCATGTACAGATGCCAGCATTCACAAGCTGAATACCTAATATGTAAATATGATAATTTACATACATAACATGGTGGCATTCACAAGCTGAATACATAATATGTAAATATGATAATTCACATACATAACATGGTGCATAATAAATGGAAATATTACATTGGATTAATACATGTTCTGTAATACTTTACTATACATAATTAATAGAGTAATATAAGAATACACAGCTTAAGGTACTACTTCGTGTCCATATTATACACCTCCCTCCCCCCTATACGCTCATAGTTTCATCTTGAGCGGACCTTTTGTTTCTGAGTCGCTCGGACCTGCGGAGTACCGGGGCAGAAACACAAGGTGGGGATGGATTTACTGTAAAGACATCAACATTAGGGGACTCTACTGGGGAAGGGTCAACACTAGGCAGCTCCACAGGTCGGAGGAAACGACGGTTCCTCCACCATACTCTACCACTAGGAAGACGCACTTGGTAGTCCCTGGACCGGCCAATACCCATGACAACCCCAACCTTGTCCCAGCGGTGAGATACCGGATCTTGAATCCTGACCTGCTGGCCGATACTCAACCTGGGAAGGGGGCGGGCATGACAGTCGTACCGAGCAGCGACATCTGCGGCTCGTTCTGCTGCACGGCAGTCACATTCTTCAGTCTTGGCTTGCCATTCTTGAGAAAAAGACTTCGGGTGGGCAGGAACACAAGACCTGAGATGATGTCCATGTAGAACCTGGGCTGGGGAGCGTCCGGTGAAGTTCGGGGTGTTGCGTAACTCTAACAAACCTCGATCGAAATCCTCGCAGTCGATATTTCCTGAGGGTGACACCTTAAGGATCAGGTGTTTAACAGTCTTGACTGCGGCTTCAGCGTGTCCATTCGCCTGGGGGTAGTGGGGCGAGGTCACGACATGACGGACTCCCCAACGGTCCATGAAGTCCCGGAACTCGTGGCTGGTGAACTGGGGTCCTCCATCAGTCCTGAGACGGAGGGGAACACCAACTTCTCTGAAGTAATGTCTGAAATTCCGGATGGTAGCAGTAGCCGTTGTATCACTACCACAGGGGACGACAACAGGCCATCCAGACAATCGGTCGGCAATGACGAGGAAGGACTTCCCTGCCACTGCAAAGAAGTCGGCCGACACAGACTCGAAGGGTCTTGAAGGGTTATCGTCGCACATTAAAGGTTCCTGTTGCTGGCTGGGTTGCAGAATCTGGCACGGCTCACAGGCACGGACGGTACTTGCAATGTCCGCGTCGATTCCGGGCCAAAATACAGTCTGCTTCGCCCGTCGCTTGGTGGCCTCCACTCCTCGATGGCTGTCGTGAAGGCGGGTCAAGGTACGGCGGCGTAGGGCAGCAGGAATGACTACTCGTGGACCATACAAGACGAGGTCTCCGTCACAATAGAGGTCCTCGCGTATCTTCCAGTACGGGAGTAGCGATTCATGAAGGTCGTATCGGTTAGATGGAAATCCCTGGGACACACAGTCGACGAGCCGGATGTAGGAAGGGTCGGCCCGGGCTGCGGTGCGGAGATCTTCAAGGGTCTTGTCTGCATCCGGTGCTGTAGACTCTTCTGATGTGAAGACGGCCTTCAATGAGACTACTGACTTGAGGGATGCAGCAGCTGTAGAACACAACATCTCGTCCTCTGGGGTGGGGCGACTGACAGGGGCGCAGGACAGAGCATCCAGGATGCACAGCAGCTTACCCGCACGCCACACAGCCGTGAAGAGATAAGGCGAGAGCTTCTCTTTCAAACATTGAAGGCGAGGGTTCTCTACTGCATCCAAAGAGTAGTGATTGATAATTATAGAACAGAACAGAGGCGGGTGGCAAGTTCGACTGCAAACTCCTTGTATATTTTGATTGGGAGGTCAATTGGGGTTGTGGAGCATTTGGATGTAAATTTCAGGAGTTTGTTGGCGATTTCATATGGTTGGACACTGGGAGGGGGGAGGGGGAAGGTAAGTAAGCTGGGAGGAATAGTGAGGTCAAGACTGGGTAAGGTATGACATATGGTAGCAAAATGGTTATTAATTATCTCAGCTGCCTCCTCACTAGGTAAATGTGAGATGAAAGGAAGTGTGGGAGACTGACGGTTGAGACCACAGAGATCCTTTACCTTGGAGTACCACTGACCGATGCCGACTTCCTTGAGGCCATGCACTTTCCTGGGATAATAAGATTTCTTGGCTGACTTGATTTACCTAATGACCTGGTTACGTAGAATTTTGTACAAGCTGTTGTTGGTGTAGTATGCCTTGTTGCGCTGCTCAATTAGTCTTTTGATACGGTGTGTAATCCACGGGACATCATCGGGGTGGATCCTCAGTGTCTTGGCTGGAAAGAAGTGGTTGTAGGCTTTGGTGATAGTGTCCAGGTAATTATCCCACTTGTTCTGCACATCGTCTACCGTGATCACTTCAGTCCAGGGATACCGGGTTATCCATTGTCCAAAACGCCGCATAGCAGAGTCGGGGGTGGGTCGGTAAGTCCTGGTGGCAACTGGCGGTGGTGAGAAGGTGGGGGTAGGTGACCACAGCAGGGACAGGTGGGGGCTGCGTCCCATGGGAGGCAGCGGCTGGGGGGGAAGGTAGTGGTTACCGAGATCAGTCATGATGGGGTCCACGGTGGCATTGCCTTGTGTGGGAAAGTCTACTATTTGTGTAAGGTGGAGGTGTTGGGTGATGTCACTGATGTCTAACTCATTGAAGTCACCGCATATCACTAGTTTAGCACATGGAAATCTGGATCTCAGGGAGTCAGCAGTGTCTATAATATGAGTAATCAGTACATTGGCGGTTGGTGCGCGGGGGGGATGATAGCATACACAGACAAGGGAGGCAAGCTGGCAGGGGTGGGAGGTGGGAGTGACCTGAACCCACAAGGCTTCTACAGCTTCAGGTACATTAACACCTAGGGGTGATGGTTTGAGGTCACTGCGACAGTACAGAACTACACCCCCACCTTTCCTGTCCTTTCTAAGGTGGTGAAATAACTCATAGTTTTCTATGGCACAGATCTCAGGAACAATTTGCCACGCCTCGGTAATCGCCACAATACCTGCACCAACTGACTTCACTGTAACACTGACCTCCTCCACCTTGTTGCATAAAGATGTGAAATTGGACAGCAGTAGGGAAGGTAGGCTGTACCATAGTCGCGGCACTTCATAGCGAGTACACTGTCTTTCAAGTACTGGCTTGACTTTCCTATGCTTGCTCGGCGTGATGATCGGGATTCGTCTGGGAATGCGGCGACCCCGTCTGCAGCCGCGGTTGTGGAAGATAGTCAGCGCCTTTAGTAGAGTGATGGTGTGGGGTGGAGGATAGCCAGCACCAGACTTCAGCCGAAACAGGTCAGTGCGACGATATCGTGCCACTGGAACACACATATTCACAAGTCTGGCACTTACAGTCACTGACACCTTGAATATACGCCCTGTCTACCCGTAAAAGTACTGAACTACCTAAGTAACTACAGGTCGACGTGATGACTTGGCTGCTGCTGAGCGCCAGGAGACATGTCCTCACTCAGTGAGGTCACTAAGGTGTGTGGGATCAACAGAAGGTGGTCAACACATGGTGGATCAACAGAAGTGTGGTCAACACATGAGTGTTGTCATCAGGAGTGTGGTCAACACATGAGTGTTGCCATCAACAGAAGTGTGGTCAACACATGGGTGTTGTCATAAGAAATGTGGTCAACACATGAGTGTTGTCATCAGGAGTGTGGTCAACACATGAGTGTTGCCATCAACAGAAGTGTGGTCAACACATGGGTGTTGTCATAAGAAATGTGGTCAACACATGAGTGTTGTCATCAGGAGTGTGGTCAACACATGGGTGTTGTCATCAACAGAAGTGTGGTCAACACATAGGTGTTGTCATCAACAGGAGTGTGGTCAACACATGGGTGTTGTCATCAACAGGAGTGTGGTCAACACATGGGTGTTGCCATCAACAGGAGTGTGGTCAACACATGGGTGTTGCCATCAACAGGAGTGTGGTCAACTCATGGGTGTTGTGATCAACAGGAGTGTGGTCAACACATGGGTGTTGTGATCAACAGGATTGTGATCAACACATGGGTGGTGTCATCAACAGGATTGTGATCAACACATGGGTGTTGTGATCAACAGGAGTGTGGTCAACTCATGGGTGTTGTGATCAACAGGAGTGTGGTCAACACATGGGTGTTGTGATCAACAGGAGTGTGGTCAACACATGGGTGTTGTGATCAACAGGAGTGTTGTCAACACATGGGTATTGTGATCAACAGGAGTGTTGTCAACACATGGGTGTTGTGATCAACAGGAGTGTGGTCAACACATGGGTGTTGTCATCAAGAGGAGTGTGGTCATCACATGGGTGTTGTGATCAATAGGAGTGTGGTCAACACATGGGTGTTGTCATCACCAGGAGTGTGGTCAACACATGGGTGTTATGGTCACCAGGAGTGTGGCCAACACATGGGTGTTGTGATCAACAGGAGTGTGGTCAACACATGGGTGTTGTCATCAACAGGAGTGTGGTCAACACATGGGTGTTGTGATCAACAGGAGTGTTGTCAACACATAGATGTTGTGATCCTTGGGAGTGTGGTCAACACATGGGTGTTCATGATCAGCAGAGTGTAGTCAACATAGGTGTTGTGATCAGCCAGGAGTGTGGTCAAATCTGTGGGTGTTGTGATCCCAGCAAAGTGTAGTCCCAACACATGGGTGTTTAGCCGATCAACAGGAGTGTGGTCAACACATGGGTGTTGTGATTAACAGGAGTGTAAAAGTCCCTTTTATGGGTGTTGTGATCAACAGGGTGTGGTCAACACATGGTGTTGTGATCAACAGGGTGTGGTCAACACATGGGTGTTGTGATCAGCAGGGTGTGGTCAGCACATGGGTGTTGTGATCAGCCAGGGGTGTAGTCCCAACACAGGTGTTGTGATCAGCAGGAGTGTGGTCAACACATAGGTGTTGCATCAACAGGAGTGTGGTCAACACATGGGTGTTGCCATCAACAGGAGTGTGGTCAACATGGGTGTTGTAAAACAGGGTGGTCAACATGGTGTTGCCATCAGGAGTGTGGTCAACACATGGTGTTGTCATCAACAAGTGTGGTCAGCACATGGGTGTTGCCATCAAAGAGGTGTGGTCAACATGGGTGTTGTCATCAGAACTGTGGTCAACACATGGTGTTGTCATCAACAGAAGTGTGGTCAACACATGGGTTGTTGTCATAAGAAATGTGGTCAACACATCAGTGTTGTCATCAACAGAAGTGTGGTCAACACATGGGTGTTGTCATCAACAGGAGTGTGGTCAACGAGTGTTGCCATCAACAGGAGTGTGGTCAACACATGGGTGTTGCCATCAACAGGAGTGTGGTCAACACATGGGTGTTGCCAAAAACAGGTGTGGTCAACACATGGGTGTTGCCATCAACAGGAGTGTGGTCACACATGGGTGTTGTCATCACGAGTGTGGTCAACACATGGGTGTTGCCATCAACAGGAGTGTGGTCCACATGGGTGTTGTCATCAACAGGAGTGTGGTCAACACATATGTGTTGTGATCAACAGGTGGTCAACACATATGTGTTGTGATCAACAGGAGTGTGGTCAACACATGGTGTTGTGATCAACAGGAGTGTGTGGTCAAATCATGGGTGTTGTGATCAACAGGAGTGTGGTCAACACATGGGTGTTGTGATCAACAGGGTGTGGTCAACACATTAGATTGTTGTGATCAACAGGGTGTGGTCAACACGGGTGTTGTGATCAACAGGAGTGGTCAACATAGGTGTTGTGATCAACAGGAGTGTGTGGTCAAATCATGGGTGTTGTGATCAACAGGAGTGTGGTCTATGGGTTTATCATCAACAGGAGTGTGGTCAACACATGGGTGTTGTGATCAAAGGATTGGTCAACACATGGGTGTTGTGATCAACAGGAGTGTGGTCCATACATGGGTGTTGTGATCAACAGGAGTGTGGTCAACACATGGTGTTGTGATCAACAGGAGTGTGGTCAACATGGGTGTTATCAATAGTGTAGTGAACAGGAGTGTGATCACTACATTAGTTTGGTCAACATTGCTGCTGTGCAGATGTATGGTGTATTGGTTAGCATGATTGCTTCACAAGCGAATAGACACAGGTTCGATCCTGGACAGTGTGAAACTAGGGACAAGTTTCTTTACGCCACTTGCTGTCTACCTAGTAGTAACTGGGAATGTGTATATTAATCGATCTGCGGATCGTGGAAGGTGCCAGTTGTCGGGTCATGCAGCTCGTTAACTTAGGGTGTTGTTGTGGCGACAGCTTCTACACCTGATCAAAATCACGCCTAGGTGGCCCTATAGGGCCATCCTCGATCTCGAGGGACAACTGTTATTTATGTGTTGTCAACACATAATAGTGAAATTAAGGGTGCCTCCATCATTTAGGGAGCATTAGTGTCAACGTCTTGGCAATAACGTTGGTTGCAACATCGTTGATAGTAATGTCGATAGCAGTCTGGGTAAATGAAACTAACAATGTTGCAAACAAAGGTGGAATAAACTAACATAGACGTCTCTAATGGAGTGTGGCACAATGTGTGTGGGTTTGATGGTGTCACACCTGTCACGTGTAGTGTAGTAATGTAGTCCACCTACCAGTGTTTCCAACAAATGCAGGACACATAATGTTCACAGCACTTGTCCTCTGCCCCGACACAATTGGCGGAAGAAAAGTTACAGAAAGGTTCCCACTTTTATAATTTATTTTCAGTTTTAATTTAATTTGTATCAATATGTCTTTAGATATATCTTCTAGTTGTAATTATTCGGCTGAAAAAATGATAGGGAAATAATTCTTGACCTTGATTTTTATATTGGTACTATTATTTCTCACTTGAGTTACACGCTGGAAAAATTATCTAAATCAACCCTTATATTATGTAAGTACCGGTACAGAGAGTCTGAAAGACGATGCCACAAAGATGAACAAAGACGCAGAGAACTAGAAGATATACGCAGGCGGAGGATGACCTGAGAATAGAGGGAGGATCAAGCCAGATTTGAAGCCTGATATCCTCGTTAGCCTCCCCCACAATGATCTACTCTTACAAGATTCTCTGCCACTACTAATGTTGATACGACTTCCAGGTACTGGTACCTCATTTCAGAGTCGGTTCAACACCTCAAAAGGTTGCAGCACAAACGCTCTCTCTCTGAAGTTCGACGCTTTTTATCAGATATTTCGGGAATGGCGTCGACGTTAGCAAGACTATGCAAACAGAATGGTTGACTTGTCAAGTTTACCAGCTCAAACAGATGATATATTTTCGTATGTGCTTGTCCGTAGAGACAAAACGTACTGAGTTACTAATTTCAAGTGCCTCCCACGACAACTCTGACTGTAGAGGCTGTGCTTGACAAAGTTACAGGAACATGTTAAGGAACAATGCAACGAAGCACCTAGAAGAAGAGAACTCCTCCAATGTAAGCAGCTTGATGGAGAATCTTTGATGCATTTTTTGGTAAGACTGAAAAGATGTTCAGAGGAAGTTGATGTTTGTCCTGAATCCTCGTTTGTGAAGAGAGACAACCCAAGACAATCATTTAACGGGTATTCGAGATGAAGAGCTAGTTCAACGTCTCATTTCACTCTGACCCCTACCTCTCCCTTTCCAAGATGTAGTTACAAATGTCGAGCGTGACGAGGCTGCCAGAGTGCGACTTCAGCTTTACGTTCGCAACCCGACCAGGTGAGGCGGTGTCTTCCTCACAGTGTAAGAAGTAAGCAAGGTAACCCCCACCCCCTCACCCCCTCCAGCTTACACCTTCAGCAGCAGCTGCAGTAACAGCCGCACGAGACAGCATGATGCCCAGTGCCCAGCTGCTCGCAAAAGCGCAGCAGAAGTTGCGACCGTCAGGTCACTGGGCTTACATTGTGCCGCGCCCTGCTAACAAAGTTCAGCAGACTTTGTGGTCGTGTGGGCCATGGCACAAATGTTGCTGTAAGAAGACACAGAGACACCACCAAGGATCCAAGAAGTCATCCTCAGGTAGTGCTGGCGCGCCCCTCCTTCTGGCAAAGATCAAGACGCCAGCCCAGCCGCTTCCTGCCGCCGCGGTACATTGTTCCACAGACACGACGCCCCAGCACACCAGTGTTTTTCGTCATTTCACGGTAACTTGTCATCCAGCTTCAGATGTTACCTGACACCGGTGCTGACGTCTCATTAATTGGTCCACAAACACTTAGCAAGTTTGGGAATACTCCTGGAGCAAATCCCAGCCCCCTCCTCAGACAACGAAACTGACAGCGATGGTTCCAAGATGGCTCCAGCTTTGGGATCTTTCTTGCCATTTTACCTCGGTAAGCAGTCTTGCTCAGCCCGGAATGATGTCTTCATGATGGGATTCGACTCCGCTTTTATCATATGCCGTCAAGAGTTGGCCATTATTTGGTTAAATTCCCAAACCTATTTTGTAGCGTCACCATGTCAACAGGTTGGCTGAACTCCCTATCTCCACTAACACGCCCCTTCGATGCAAGAGCTTACCTTCAAGGAGTTTGCTGACGTGTTGGTTACGAAGAAATTCGGGATCCACACCACTCAAGCCGATGGGGGGTCCACCCATGAAGGTTCGTCTTAAGGATGGTGCCACACCTGCCATCCACACCCCTCGTTTGATTCTCACGCCTACAAGGAACTAGTTAGACAAGAGCTTTCTGACTCCATGGTTGCTCAGGGGAATCACTGCCGGCCGGGAGACGAACCTTCACCTTGGTGCCATCTCTGTCCCTGTCGCCAAACCTCGTGGTGGAGTAATGAATCACCACCGACTGTGTCAAAACTTAACCAGCAAGTTTCTATCCAGCCCACCCTTCACCCACACCCTTCACAGCTGTTCGAAATGTGGACCAAGGCGAAGTTTTTACAACGATGGACGCTCATGTATATTGGCAGATCGAGTTACCAAGAAGACCAGCATTTGACTACATCCATCAAGCACCATATGGAAGATATCAGTATTGCAGAGGCCCCATGGGACGGCTGCCACGGGCTTATGCATTCTGTCAACGTGGTGACGCGCCCTTCAAGGAGTCACGAATCAGTCAAGGTGGTTGGATGATATTTTACCCATGACGAAGACTACTGTGCCCCACCTCTCCCGAATATATGAAGCTCCTACCAGATGTCGAAAGTAAGGGATTACCCCCTCAACGCTGACAAGTTTAGTAGTCGCCGCACTCATCAGTGAACTTCAGGGTACACTCTCTCAGAGCATCAGGTATCGCAGCTGACCCGGAGAAATTAAGTGGAATCAGGGATTTTCCAACCCCCCTGCCAACCTGACAGACCTTTTTTGGGTCTTAGTCATCAGCTGGCTGAATTTCACCTGACATTCACGCCGCTGCCCAGCTGTTAGGTCCCCTGCTGAGCCCCAGAGGACATTCCTGTGGGGACCCCAGATCATCAAGAGGCCTTCCACAGTCAAGCAGGCCCCAGGTCCACCTGTCCTCGCTCCACATGATCCAGCCCTACCCACTGCCCCTCCAGACTGACCCTCTCCAGACTCAACGGCGTTGGTTACGCCCTCTGCAGGACCATGGAGGTGGACACCATGACCAGTGGATCCCGGTTCCTGACGGACGCCGAGACCCGATATGCCACGATTGACACGGAGATGTTGGCTGTTGTCTGGGCGATAGCGAAGTGTCGCTTCTACCTGATAGGACTTCAGCAATTCACCCTCTTCACGGATCATCGCCCTCTTGTACCTATTATACTGGTCAACAGCCAAAATGGTTCACATATGAGATCATGCTTCACAACTAATTTCATATTGCTGAATTCGAATCTGATATTTGTTTTGTTCTATCAGACCAGGTTTTATAAAAAAATCAATAGGTACAAATATTTAATATTCCATCACGTGTGTCGTGCAAAAGATGAGATTATCTCTATGTGACTGTGCTTTCATGACTAATTTCATATTAATGAATATTAATTGATGTTTCATTCTACCATCAGACCTACTTTCTTAAAGAATAAAAAATAGTAACATAGTAACATTATCGGGTGTCATGCAAGGATACAATTTTAAAACCTATCAAGCAGATGATAAGCCTATAAAAAATTGTACCAAAACACATAAGTTCAAACTTTGGTACTTGACAAATATGAAGTTCTAAAAGTGCTTCTGAACTTTACTCTTTCTCTTGTACAGCTTGCTTCCTCTTCTTGCAGTGTCCAGCAATAGTCGCCTATCATGTTAGGGATTCGAATTGTCCCTGATATCTGGCTCTCCATTATGGCGATATCTTGATGAAATTCGCCGTGTTCATCACTAACGTCTCCAAGGTTACCTGGGAAAAATTCAATATGAGAGTGGAAAATGCAATTTCTGGGCGATATCCTTGCTCCCTAATGCATGGGATAATTCTGAAGCATGGTTGTTAATGATTTCTTTGTAGTTGTCAGCACTATAGTTTCCAAGAAAATTCTTTGGACATACGACAAATGATTCCCATGCTTTTTTCTCCAGTGGGTTTACTGTTTTAAGTGAATTCACATCATTAACTAGGCATACGAATTCTAGGTCCATTCAAGACACCTTGCTTTCAACTTGCTTCGGAAACCACACACACCACCTAGTTTGAGATAAGTATAGAGTCCCAGCACCGAATTATATCCATAGCTTTGATGAAATATTTAGCCAAACTGAGCTTTGGATGCAGTGGAGTAAAAAATATCTTTCTTGGATCTACGTTGATTGTGAGCAGTTAAACCTTCCAGGCGATTCTTGGTCTTGTTTCATTAACTTTTCTCACATAGTGCTCTGCATCAGCTCTGCTGTTCCATTGCCACAAAGCACATGTGCTTTGTGTAGCCACTCTGAAGGCCCAGTAGTAAAACTGAAGATGACTTGAGATCGCCACATATCTTCCACTGGTGTTTCTCATACTCTATAGCGGCCAACAGAATTTTCTTCATTGTTTCAGCTCTCAGTCATTTTTTGTTATGTGTGCTATTGGGACAGATGGAAGCCGATTGCTATTGTGTAAAAGAACAGCTTTCTGTGAGAGTTCTTTTCCTGAGTTTATAAACAGCCCAACTCTCTGTCTGTAGCGTTTCCAGACTTCTGCAGAGTTGGCATGAGAGATACTGCAACTCTTGCACAATAACAAAGGTTGTTTGCCATCTTGAAAAATGCAGACAGCTGTCTATGTCGGTAACGCTGGGGCTGTAGTGATATGCACTCCATCTTCTAGCAGGTTATGCCGTTTTAGTCTGGATCCCAAAACTTCAGCCTTTTTCTTTTGACAAGTTTAGGCCCCTGATGAGATCATGAAGCGCTTCTTGAGTAAACAGTTTAGGCCTGGTATTTTCAGAGTCATCCTGGTAGTCGTTTTCCATTGAGGTAGAGGTAGAATCGAATCTCACCAATTTGTTCAGTCGGTGGATTTGGGACTGAAGTTCGTACTGTGCGGTACTGGTCGGATTTGCAGGAAGCAAATATTGGGGGTACTGTACTGCCTCGTGTCTTTGATTTTTATTCCTTTAATATTTGTGAGACAGAAGTAGCAGTCACTACTGTGGTCTTTTTAGGTTCACGCTATATCATTGAACAGCAAACGGTGCATTCCTGAACTTCGTTTACCACATCCACTCTCAGGTGGTTAACACAAGACTTACAGGCTACACATGGAGGCAGCCCATTTCTTGCTCCTTGGTCACCCAAATGACATTTGAAGTAAATTTCTTTGTAGTTCAGTCGAACAGCTTTTTGTGATTGGTTTCAGGCTACTAGGAGTGAAGGCACCACATATGTAGTAAAAAAACTGTCAGCACTGCTCATTAATATCTTCTGTTTATTGTTCCATGTTTTTGTTAATTCTGTGAGTAATTACAATCATAGGTGTAGATATGCAATATCATGAATCAGCAAACTGAAACAAACAAAAAGCACAAATCAGGACAAAATAATTGCATAAGGGAGAGCCAATGAGCATATAAAATTACTGTATGAATAGCATGGTATTAATGAAATATATAGGATATGCTGGTTCTGGAAAACTGAGCCTCTGATACAGCTATATGAATGTCATAATTGAGTTCGTACATACAATTACACTGAATCAGACTGTTTTTGATCCAGGAACCATGAGAATTTTTTTTGCGTTGGGACTATGAATTAATGCATCCCTCAGACAAAGCAATGCCCCAATGAATGGAAAACCCCATTTGTCACCCCCCATCCCCAAGGTCACTCACCCCACAGTCCCTAACGACCTCAGGCTAAAGGCCATTACCCCCATACATAGTCTATTCTGTGAGGATCTTTGTTTTTGAGTGGGCTTTTGCCAGAATCTATCAGTCAATTGGTCCACAGCAATTTGGCAATATGAGGACCTCCTCTACATCACACTGCTTTGTGAGCTTTCTGGATTTTCCACAAAAACCTGCAGAAACGTAAGACATCACTGGCCGTTGCCCTTCTTGACTTCAGGAAGGCCTTTGACCTTTTTGATCACTGCACTGTTATCAACAAGACCATTGTACTAGGGCTGCCCACCAACCTGGTCTCATGGGTTACTGATTTCTTGAGTGGACGTTGCCAGGCAGTGAGGTATCAGGGCTTGGTCTCCACATTCCAACACCTCACCTGCGGTGTTCCCCAGGGGACCAAGATGGGACCACTGTGCTTCCTCATCCTGATCAACGACACTCTATCGGACACTCCTCACAGGTGGAAGTACGTGGATGACTGCACTATGGGGGTTTCAGTGGACAACACCGCACCAGACTACTCATCGCTACAAGGCACCCTGGACAGGCTACAGGCATGGACTACGGAGAACAAGGTCACCATCAACCACACCAAAACCGTAGTCATGCACATCAATACCGCCACCACTCCAGTGCAAGCTCCAGCAGTCACAGTGGGTGCCCATCCTCTCCAGTTAGTGCAGTCTGCCAAACTCCTGGGTGTTACCATAGACCACAAACTGGACTGGAAGGCCCATGTAAACAACACAATCAAGGCAGCCTCGTACCGACTCTACATGCTACGACGACTTAGGTCACTTGGGACACCCACGCCAGAGCTGAGGACTATCTACAACGCCTTTATTCTCCCCAAACTAACGTATGCGTCACCAGCCTGGTCGTCTTCTCTCAACTCCACCCAACAACGTCAGCTAGAGAAGGTACAGAAAAGGGCCTGCAGAATCATGCTCGGCGCAGACTACTCTGGCTACATCAACGCTCTCTCCACCCTGGAAATGCCATCCCTCAGTGACCTCCACCACCAAGCACTAGCAAGGTTTGGCAGTGGACTACTGCACCATCCTCGTCATCGCCACCTCCTGCCACCGGCAGTCCCCCACCCACCTCACGCAGTCCGCCACTACAACAAAATTCAGCCCATAAGAGCCCGCACCGATAGATATAAGAATAGCACCATCCCATCTATTGTTAAAATAATAAACAACTCTGATTTATGTACTGTACAGCCCTGTAAATGTATTCAACGCATATCATTATGTCTAAATCAAATGTAAGTTTGTATATTTTCAGCCACCACACACACACACACACACACACACACACACACACACACACACACACACACACACACACACACACACACACACACACACACGTCTCCATGACCATGAGGTCCTTCATATCAACATCCGAGGACGAGTTACTACACCACGTGAACACCTCACCACCTGGTGTCTCCATGACCAGCCCAGCCCGGGCCATCAACTGTAAACTATAATAATTTGTATGTTCAATCATGTTCCTTCTCCTTTCAGTAATGAAAGCTTTTGTTAAACGACCCACCCACCCCATGTATTTGTATGTAATAAGTCATTTTTGTCCAATGTATATTTTCAGCCTTCGGGCTGCCGAACTTTTTCAATAAACCGTTAATTATTATTATTATTATTATTACACACACACACACACACACACACACACACACACACACATACTACTACTACTACCACTACTACTACTTTTTTTTTTTTTAAACGTGGCCTCCAGCCTCCCCAATAGCCACACCTTCGCCGCCATTTTATTACCTTAATATTAAATATCCTAATACATAAGTAGCTATCCTATCTGTGTTGAATTAGTTGAGCCGCAGATCTATGCGGCATTCAGTGACTGTAGCCTCATAGTCAATATCTGCAGCAGTTGTCGGCATTGGGGCAGAAGCTCTCGTTCCCCTGAGGCAGAGCAAAGCCGACCGAAGGAGAGAGAAAGACAGTCGACATCTCATCCAGGCTGCAAGTCTGTCGTAGAAACATCTTGCACTTGGTCCCATCCCACCAGAGGTTGTGAACACTAGAGTAGTGAAGCTGCCTTGATCAACGTTTTGAATTTTCTCCCCATATGCCCTTCTCTTGTTCATTCTCGTTCCTCCTATGTGCAGCATCGAGAGCTAGGTTACGGTGACATGCGGCCATGGGCTCAAAAACCCTGATGTCGAAGAAAGCTTGCTGTCCCCGCGTCCAGAATCCTCGAGCACTGACGTCCACACGGGCTTCGTTAGATGTGTTTGAAGTCCTGTGTTGGAAGATCTCACCATCCAATGGAAGGAGGGTCGGTTCTACCATGACATCCCGACAGATTTCCTTCAACATATTTACTGTGAGGTCCCTTACCTTGTCATGCCTACTACTACTACTACTACTACTACTACTACTACTACTAATAATAATAATAATAATAATAATAATAATAATAATAATAATAATAATAATAATAATAATTAACGGTTTATTAAGATAACATGGCAGCCCGAAGGCTGAAAATATACATTGAACAGAGATGATAAATTACATATGGTGAAATCGGGGAGTGGGTCACTTGATTGACAAAAGCTTTCAATACAGAAACATAAGAAACATAGAATCGACATATAAATTAACTCTAGATCTGATACTGTGGGAGCTGGTCTGTAGACATTCTTGTGACCTGATGTCCACGCCAACAAAGTCCTTCCCACTGTCTTGATGGCCGTTGTACCTGGCTGTTAAGCCGCTACCTCACTACGTGGTCCGGGTAGGTCCTACAGCTTGTTGGAGATGGTTCTTGTTCCTCATATGATGTAGTTAGGAATTCATGGTTCCTCACCTGGGTGGAGTAGGGAATCCTCATTTCTCTCCTGGTGTAGTTTGGAGTGTTTCTTGGCTTCTTGTCGAAGAAGGCTCGCTGTCCCCGTGTCCAGAATCCTCGAGCACTGACATCAACACGGGCTTCGTTGGATGTGTTTGAAATCTTATGGTGGAAATTTGCAGTCAGATCCCTTACTTCGTCGTGCTTCATGCATATGAAGTCCCCTGTCTTGCATTCCATGGCGTGATCGACGTCATAGGAAGTGCTACACATGCATTGGCAGGGCAAACCTTCTACTGGCCTAACGTACCTTAGAACTACTACTACTACTACTATAACTTCTTCCTCTTTGCTGTCACTCGGAATCGAGTATGGCGATAATCCAGCTATGATACAATGATATGAGTTATTAGGGATGTCACATAGTTTGGTGAGTTTTGAGGTGACTAAAGTGGCCGATACAGGACCTGCAGCATCGTCCACATTCTTTGCACAAGTGGAGGGCTCCATTTGCTGTGGGAGGGGCAGTGGCAGCTTCTTTCCGACGTTGGCGCTTGTCTGCCTGGGTTTGCAGCCAGGCTAACTCGAAATTACTGACACCTTCTCGTGTGGTGCTCCTCCAAGCGTTACTATGTGGAGTAATCGACTTCCAGGTGAGGGGGTCGACTTGGCACCTTCTCAGGTTTGTCTTAAGACTATCCTTTTACCTTTTCAATTGCCCGCCAGCGTTACGTTTACTATTCATTAGGTGACTGTAAAGTAGCTGCTTTGGCAGACTACTGTCATCCATGCGGGTAACATGGCCAGTCCAACGTAGTTGTTCATGGATAATGGTAGCCTCGATGCTCCTACAGTTGGTGTCAGCAAGAATACTGGCATTTGTTCTCGTCTTCCCAGCAAACTCGGAGGAATGAACGTAGACTACGATGGTGAAAGTTTTCAAGTGCCTTGAGGTGCCTCCTGTATGTGACCCATGTCTCACTGCCATATAGTAAGGTGGGCAGGACCACTGCTCGATATACGTGAAGCTTTGTGGATAATTTCAGCTCCCTACAGCTGAAGACACGATGTCGGAGTCCTCCCAAGGCTTGAGATGCACATCTGATCCGATGCTGAATCTCTTCATCGATGTCTGCGGTGGTGGACATGTGGGAGCCGAGACACCAAAAATGGACAAAATTAGAGAGGGTAGTACCGTTAAGCTGGATGGATGGTGGAGGTGTGTCTGAACCAGAGGCAGGTTGAAAGAGAATCTGAGTCTTACGTACATACACCTCAAGGCCGAGGTGTGCATACGCGTCTGCGTAGGTGTTCATGATCTGTAGGTCGTGTTCAGTGTGAGCGACAAGGGTGAGGTCGTCTGCATACTGAAGTTCAGTAATGGAAGCTGCCGACACCTTTGTTCTTGCCTGGAGTTGTTTATTTTGAAAAGACCCCCTTCACCCGGTACTCGAAGTTCACCCCCCACACACACACAATTGATCAAAACATTGTAAAAGATGGAGGGAAAATACTGATACTGTAATCAAAATGCATGCAGCCATTGGCCAAGTCTTGGTTATTTTTATTTTATATCATCTACTGCAGTCGTCCTCAAACTTTTTTTTCCAGTTTTACTCCTATTTAAAGTCTGGCAGGTTCGAATTATCCCAACGTAAAATTTTACTCCTCCAACAAAGTGTATTATACAAAACACAAGTGTACAATTCTAGTCTGTCTTATACAAAAATTAATAATAGTGCCACAGTTACTGTGCTGTTATAGTCTTAGTCTTAGTGAGATGGATGAACTTGTTTTGTCGACACCAGATTTTGGATGCGTGGTTTAGTCTTTGACAGAGCCAACCTCATATCTGAGCTTGGACTTGATGTGGTACATTGCCGAAAACCCAAGTTCACACATATAGGTCGTGGGAAATGGAAGAAGTACGTCGTTAGCCCGAGTCATTAGAGTTGGGTATCCCACTGCTCCTTGCTTGAGCCAAACGCGGCAAACGTAAGTGTTATAAGTGTTAAATACGAGGTTACCCCACCGTGCCAACAGAAGCATATTACCCTAGCCAAAATACAGTTTTTACCGTAGTTGGAGTAATTACCCCGAATTTGAGAACCACTCAACTACTGTATCTGTGAAGAAGCAAGTTTATGAATAAACTTTTTTACGAACATAAAGAATATGAAGAGTAACCCATTTATTAGTTATTATTAAGTTGTGGATATTTTGCCGTGATCTGAAAGGTTCCTACTAACGCTATTTTACCGTATGTGCGCTCAGATTGGCTAATCGTCCATTACCTGCGAACGCGAGAACTATATTTGACCGCGACACTGGCGGCAAATGGCATTTATGTCGCCGTGAGTCTATCGTTGTGTAGCTTTAAACAAATCTAACCAGAAGGAGTTTTTCGATTTTGTTAATTTTTTCCACAGATTTTCTTATCATTATAAATGAGGCGACATTTACTTCAACCTCATAGTCTAGTAGAACCTGACAACCAACCAATGAAACTTACTGATCCGTAACTAACTTCCTAGCCTAGGGAGGACACCCCCCCCCCATCATATTAAACGGAAAGTGCTTAGCCAGCCAGAGCGCACACTCGCGGTAAAATAGCGTTAATAGGAACTTAGATGATCGCGGCAAAATATTCTCTACGTTATTATAATTGTTAAGTGTCTACATAACAAACATCAGTTGCAGCCAGCCATTATAACAAAACACCTATTGGTTTATACTCTTCGTTTTATTTTACCTTAATCTCTTGTTCCAGCTCCTGCCACTCTGCATTAAGCTCCAGTTTCATAACAGCTAAATTAAAAACCTTATTGAAGTACTCCGCCATGTTATTTGTTTGAAAGTCTTAAAATACACACACACACACATTTATCTGTCAGTCTCTCTCTCTAAGTCGACTTCCCAAAGTCGTAAATGTTCCCGCGCATAAGTCAAATGATAATTTATAGTCCGTTTATATAAATAGCATTCTATAATCAAACAGCCTATAATAAATGTTTGTCGATATTTTTAAAATTAGTAACATTAAAAATATTTCAAATAAGAATCCGAAAATCGGAAGTAGTTACGGTACTTACATAATATAAGGGTTGATTTGGATTATTCTTGCCAGCATGTTACTCAAGTGAGAAATAATAGTACCAATATAAAAATCGAGGTCAAGAATTATTTCCCTATCATCATTTCAGCCGAATAATTACAACTAGAAGATATATCTAAAGACATATTGATGCAAATTAATTAAAACTGAAAATAAATTATAAAAAGTGGGGAACTTTCTGTAAACTTTTCTTCCGCCAATTGTGTCGTCGGGCAGAGGACAAGTGCTGTGAACATTATGTTTCCCGCATTTGTTGGAAACACTGGTAGGTGTGGACTACATTACTACACTACACGTGACAGGTGTGACACCATCATACCACACACATTGTGCCACACTCCATTAGAGACGTCTATGTTAGTTTATTCCACCTTTGTTTGCAATATTGTTAGTTTCATTTACCCAGACTGCTGTCGACATTATTATCAACGATGTTGCAATGTAACCAACGTTATTGCCAAGACGTTGACACTAATGCTCCCTACAATGTTATGGAGGCACCCTTAACTTCACTATTATGTGTTGACAACACATAAATAACAGTTGTCCCTCGAGATCGAGGATGGCCGGCCCTATAGGGCCACCTAGGCGTGAATTTGTTCAGGGTGTAGAAGCTGTCGCCAACACAACAACAACACCCTAAGTTAACGAGCTGCATGACCCGACAACTCCACTGGCTAACCAATTACGATCCGCAGATCGATTAATATACACATTCCCAGTTACTACTAGGTAGACAGAGGCAAGTGGCGTAAAGAAACTTGTCCCTAGTTTCACACTGTCCAGGGATCGAACCTGTGTCTATTCGCTTGTGAAGCAATCATGCTAACCAATACACCATACATCTGCACAGCAGCAATGTTGACCAAACTAATGTAGTGATCACACTCCTGTTCACTACACTATTGATAACACCCATGTGTTGACCACACTCCTGTTGATGACAACACCCATGTGTTGACCACACTCCTGTTGATCACAACACCCATGTGTTGACCACACTCCTGTTGATCACAACACCCATGTGTTGACCACACTCCTGTTGATCACAACACCCATGTGTTGACCACACTCCTGTTGATCACAACACCCATGTGTTGACCACAACACACACCCATGTGTTGACCACACTCCTGTTGATCACAACACCCATGTGTTGACCACACTCCTGTTGATGACAACACCCATGTGTTGACCACACTCCTGTTGATGACAACACCCATGTGTTGACCACACTCCTGTTGATCACAACACCCATGTGTTGACCACACTCCTGTTTTGGCAACACCCATGTGTTGACCACACTCCTGTTGATGGCAACACCCATGTGTTGACCACACTCCTGTTGATGACAACACCCATGTGTTGACCACACTCCTGTTGATCACAACACCCATGTGTTGACCACACTCCTGTTGATCACAACACCCATGTGTTGACCACACTCCTGTTGATGGCAACACCCATGTGTTGACCACACTCCTGTTGATGACAACACCCATGTGTTGACCACACTCCTGTTTTTGGACAACACCCATGTGTTGACCACACTCCTGTTGATGGCAACACCCATGTGTTGACCACACTCCTGTTGATGACAACACCCATGTGTTGACCACACTCCTGTTGATGGCAACACCCATGTGTTGACCACACTCCTGTTGATCACACATCATCATCTACACTCCTCTTGATGACAACACCCATGTGTTGACCACACTCCTGTTGATCACAACACCCATGTGTTGACAACACTCCTGTTGATCACAACACCCATGTGTTGACAACACTCCTGTTGATCACAACACCCATGTGTTGACCACACTCCTGTTGATCACAACACCCATGTGTTGACCACACTCCTGTTGATCACAACACCCATGAGTTGACCACACTCCTGTTGATCACAACACCCATGTGTTGATCACAATCCTGTTGATGACACCACCCATGTGTTGATCACAATCCTGTTGATCACAACACCCATGTGTTGACCTGACACTTGCTGATCATAATAATCTATGTGTTGACTAATAATTCTGTTGATCACAACACCTTATGATTTGGACCATACCCTGTTGATCATAAATACACCATGTTGACCACACTCCTGCTGATCACAACACCTGTGTTGGGACTACACCCCTGGCTGATCACAACACCCATGTGCTGACCACACCCTGCTGATCACAACACCCATGTGTTGACCACACCCTGTTGATCACAACACCATGTGTTGACCACACCCTGTTGATCACAACACCCATAAAAGGGACTTTTACACTCCTGTTAATCACAACACCCATGTGTTGACCACACTCCTGTTGATCGGCTAAACACCCATGTGTTGGGACTACACTTTGCTGGGATCACAACACCCACAGATTTGACCACACTCCTGGCTGATCACAACACCTATGTTGACTACACTCTGCTGATCATGAACACCCATGTGTTGACCACACTCCCAAGGATCACAACATCTATGTGTTGACAACACTCCTGTTGATCACAACACCCATGTGTTGACCACACTCCTGTTGATGACAACACCCATGTGTTGACCACACTCCTGTTGATCACAACACCCATGTGTTGGCCACACTCCTGGTGACCATAACACCCATGTGTTGACCACACTCCTGGTGATGACAACACCCATGTGTTGACCACACTCCTATTGATCACAACACCCATGTGATGACCACACTCCTCTTGATGACAACACCCATGTGTTGACCACACTCCTGTTGATCACAACACCCATGTGTTGACAACACTCCTGTTGATCACAATACCCATGTGTTGACAACACTCCTGTTGATCACAACACCCATGTGTTGACCACACTCCTGTTGATCACAACACCCATGTGTTGACCACACTCCTGTTGATCACAACACCCATGAGTTGACCACACTCCTGTTGACAACACTCCTGTTGATCACAACACCCATGTGTTGACCACACTCCTGTTGATGACAACACCCATGTGTTGACCACACTCCTGTTGATCACAACACCCATGTGTTGGCCACACTCCTGGTGACCATAACACCCATGTGTTGACCACACTCCTGGTGATGACAACACCCATGTGTTGACCACACTCCTATTGATCACAACACCCATGTGATGACCACACTCCTCTTGATGACAACACCCATGTGTTGACCACACTCCTGTTGATCACAACACCCATGTGTTGACAACACTCCTGTTGATCACAATACCCATGTGTTGACAACACTCCTGTTGATCACAACACCCATGTGTTGACCACACTCCTGTTGATCACAACACCCATGTGTTGACCACACTCCTGTTGATCACAACACCCATGAGTTGACCACACTCCTGTTGATCACAACACCCATGTGTTGATCACAATCCTGTTGATGACACCACCCATGTGTTGATCACAATCCTGTTGATCACAACACCCATGTGTTGACCACACTCCTGTTGATCACAACACCCATGAGTTGACCACAAAACTACAGGAAGATCTAAAAACAATTTTCGAATGGTCTGAAAAATGGCAGATGAAATTCAACGTGGACAAATGTAAAGTACTCAGTATAGGAGATGTAAACAGGGAAACCGGATACCAGATGAACAACGATGCCATAGAGAAATCCGACTGCGAGAAAGATTTAGGAGTAATGATAAGTAGGAACCTTAAGCCAAGTAAACAATGTGTTTTTGCTCGTAACAAGGCTAATAAAGTACTTGGGTTCATACAAAGGAGTGTTAGTTACAAGTCGAGTGAGGTCATCCTAAAACTGTATCTTGCTCTTGTGAGACCACACCTGGATTACGCAGTTCAGTTCTGGTCACCGTATTACAGAATGGATATAGAATCCTTGGAAAGAATTCAGAGGAGAATGACAAAACTAATCCCGGGCATTAGGAACCTTGAGTATAGAGACAGGTTAAAGCATCTTAATTTGCACTCCCTCGAGAGACGTAGAGCGAGGGGCGACCTGATAGAGGTGTATAAGTGGAAGGCAGGGTTAAACAAAGGGGACATTACAAAGGTACTCAAACTATCCAACCAGGAGCGAACTCGTAACAATGGTTTTAAATTAGACAAATTTAGATTTAGGCGGGAAATAGGTAAACACTGGTTTGGAAACAGAGTAGTGGATGAATGGAACAAGTTACCAAATATCATCATTAACTCGAATACGCTGAATAGCTTCAAACATAGGTTGGATGCTTATATGAGCAATAGGGGTTGGGTGTAAACGGGACTGCCCAGTATGGGCCAATAGGCCCGCTGCAGTTTCCTCCATTCTTATGTTCTAATCAAGACCTACAAGCCTAATAACCCAGCAAGACCCATCATTAGCTCAGTCTGGTCAATCTCTTATAAACTATCTAAATGGTTAGTTTCTTTACTAAATCCCCTAGTTGGCAACATTTGTAACTCTAATATCAAGAATAATATGGATTTGGTTGATAAACTCAATAACTTGCACATTAATTATGATTTTAAACTGGTCAGTTTTGATGTAACATCACTCTTTACAAAGGTCCCAATTGATGATTTACTAGAGTTCCTCATAGATTCCCTGGATAATATTTAATTGCCCGTCTCGAAAGACGACTTCATCGAACTCATCAAACTATGTATTAAGGATTGTAAATTTGAATTCAATGGAGAATATTGTAGGATTTCGTGATATAATGTTGTCTAGCACTCAGGATGGATGGAAACTCTAAGGTGGTTTTCTTGTATAATATAAGTTATATGATAGACAGTCTGGTGCTGGAGGTGCCGTGTGGTGAGGAGCTGCTCAGAAGGCACGTTCGGTGAGTAGCGTGTTGAAGGAGGTAGAGGTGCAGGAGCTTCGTTAGAGAAGATGTTGCCTGTTGCTGGCCTCCAGGTTGAATGAGAACGGGACGGCGAGGAGCTTGCTTGGAGGAGGTGTTGCGTGTTCAGGAACCGAGAGCAGAATGAATCTCAATGGAGAGACAGAGCTTATATACACAGCAGACGTGAGTCAGCTGTGAGTCATGGTGGGAAACCCCGGGAAGTAGCCGGTCTTTTGGCTCCGTTGCTAGGATACTGTGGCATCTGGTGACGCCCCCCCCCCCTGGGCCGCTCGTTTGGTTGCTAGGGAAGACGTAGCAGGTGGCATGCAGCTACGCAGTTGTAGGGGAGACATCCACTACAATATTATGCTCAAAAATTTGGTATGGCAATGGGTAATCCACTCTCACCTGTATTAAGCAACCTATATATGGAATTCTTTGAAAAGAAACTATTAAGTAATATTTTACCACCCGCAGCAGTCTGGTTTAGATATGTTGATGATGTATTATGTCTCTGGCCATGTAATGAGGACCTAAAAGCTTTCCTGCCACAGCTTAACAACTTAGCCCCCTCGATCAAATTCACTGTGGAATTAGAGCAAGACTGTAAATTGCCATTCCTAGACTGTCTGATACACAGAATAGGTAACACTTTTAAGTTCAGTATTTATAGAAAACCTACTAATGTGTGTTCATACATTCATTATTATTCTGCCCACCATAATAGAGTCAAACAGTCAGTATGTTTTTACATGCTTTGAGAATTTGCAGTCCGGAATTCACTGACGAGGAATATGAATATATCTATAATATTGGCTCAAACCTTAAATACCCTAGATCTTTCATAGACAAATGCCTAAACATTACTAAGAAAACTTTTTATGGAACTGATCCCAAGCCCACCCATGACCATAAGAATATCTTAATATTACCATTTCACAAAATTTTCTCACACATTCCTTTACAACTAAAAACCTGAAACGTGAATGTGGCATTTAAAAACTCATGCACTGTTAAACAAATGTTAATCAAGAACTCCCCCAACAACACAATTGGTTGCATTTATAAAGTTCCTTGCAAGGAATGTAATATGTTTTACTTAAGCCAGACAGGTAAAGATCTTGTAACTAGACTTAAACAACATAAATATAGTGTTAGGACAGGCCAGGAATCCAATGCTCTGTTTTTTCATTTGAGGGATAATGTCTCCTCAATATTACCTTGTAATTCAATTGATAGTAGGAACATCATAGAATCTAGTCTCATTAAACATACCGAAGCATTCAACATGAATTTGAGTAATGGCATGTACAAACTGGACAATTTTGTAATTAAGAAGATTTGTAACCAGGTGAGAAGGTTGGGTCACCTTACCCTCTGACCTGACTACCGACAGTTGCGGTGCTATTTAAAGATTAGCAGGGTCATTACCTAATACCTGACCATTGTGGACCTGTTCTCACCCTCCTCTGTATATATACACCTTGTTTTGTACTTCTCTTTAGTCTGTACTCACCCCTGAAGATGTGAATTACACAAAAGCGCTTGGGAACTTCGTATTTTCTTCTTTCCTTGTGGTTATCAGCACACACACATATATATATATATATATATATATATATATATATATATATATATATATATATATATATATATATATATATATATATATATATATATATATATATATATATATATATATATATATATAAGCAAGTAAAACAGAACCAATACATTTAACGTGCAGCAATAAGGATTCGAAGTCGGATCACTGAAAAAACGCGCACGTTTAGAGCCACGTTTTCGCACCCAGTCTACCATATTTAAAACAAATTGTTTGCGCGTATTTCTTGGGTGCAGAGGTGTTACACGTGCGGCCGTGATGCCCACAACAGCCGCCCAGTAGGTGGAGTCGAACCACTCTGACGTTAGTCAGCTACAGGTTTGAAGCCTGCACCCCGGACCCCCGAGGCTCAACTGGGCGTTAAGAAGTTGAACCACTAACGTATTTGTCTCACCTTGGCTAGTACAGTACTTGCTGTACCTGTCATTACGGTCAAATAGATACATATTACGTAGCTTACCTGTAAGCAGACCGTAAAAGTATATTCAAAGATAACTCTGATAATTGGTGAAATAATATTCTTTAGTAATAAAAAAAGTTAAAAGATTCCCGAGTTATTTATTTCCTCAACTAAACAAAACACGCGTATATGGTGAATCTGCTGCCCTCTGGCGGTAATTAACGCCTAACTAGAGGTGTGAAATACGCACTGAAATTATCCCTAAATGGATTTGAAATTACCTAGTGTCTACCAAACGCGTGTCTTGTTCTAGTTGAAGAAATAAATAACTCGGGAATCCTTTAAATTTTGTTTTCATGATTAAAAAATATTATTTTACCAATTATACTTTTACTGTCTGCTTACAGGTAAGCTACGTAATATGTATCTATTTGACCGTAATGACAGGTACAGCAAGTACTGTACTAGCCAAGGTGAGACAAATACGTTAGTGGCTCAACTTCTTAACGCCCAGTTGAGCCTCGGGGGTCCGGGGTGCAGGCTTCAAACCTGTAGCTGACTAACGTCAGAGTGGTTCGACTCCACCTACTGGGCGGCTGTTGTGGGCATCACGGCCGCACGTGTAACACCTCTGCACCTTGCAAAACACATTCTAAATTTGTTTTAAATATGGAGGACTGGGTGCGAAAACGTGTCTCTAAACGTGCGTGTTATTTGATTATTTCAGTGACCCGACTTCGAATCCTTATCGCTGCACGTGAAATGTATTGGTTCTGTTTTACTTACTTATATGATTCGAAATTCGTGTTTATATATTTTATCATGAATAGTATCTCGCGTTACTTCATTAAATAAACAAGAAATGCGAAAATAATATGAAGTGATGGCAATGTGTGATGGGCGGAGCAGCAGAGATGTTTTCCAATAAATAATTAGTTATTATTAACGATATATTTTACCCTTGAAAGTTCTTTCTCAAAGGTAACTTTTGTATGTATTGTATCTTTAATAATAACCGATAAAAGAATTAGAACGAAAGAATCAGCCGATGGAATATAAATACGAGAGTGATGTTGGCATATGAATAATATTAGCAAATATTTCTTAGGGATTATTTTTCAAAATATCTTTTCTAAAACGCCACAACATTAATTATATATACATGAATTTTAGGAATGATAACACTCATCTATGGCTAAAGATATAAAAAGGTAAATAACAAGAAGTGGTGGCTGTTGGCAGGCATTATAGAGGCGTGACGTAAACTGAGGGAAGCCCCGCCCACCAGGCTCACGCACCCACTTTGTTGGCGGTTCAGTGGTGCACCAGTGACTGCTAATGACAGTAATTCATAAATCTATGAGTTTACTACATTTTACCATTCAACGAATTTCACATCTTTGTTTTCGTTTTTATTTACTCGTGTGTTATTTTTGTAAAGGTATTGTAGTGGAATTCTCCCCTACAAACGCTGTTTGTCGCCGCCTAGCCGACCCCACCAATTCCCCAGTGTATGCCTCGTGGTCTAGGTCAACCAGCGCCGCCATACACCACGGAGCGGGGGTCAACTGCTAAGCCACGCCTACCCCCGCTATTTAAGACCTGACCTCGTGGTGATCTGTCTCTCTTACTACCTACAGCCGCAGCCAGCAACACCTCCTCCTCCTCCGCCTGCCTGGCGGTCCTCTCTCCCGCTGGCGAGCATGGCGACCCACAAGCTGTCCTTCTCTGAGCGTCCTCACCAACCAGCTCTCTACATCACGCTTGTAACCATGCTGCCTTCCCAGCACCAAGCTGCATTGTACATCCAATACAACATGTATAGAGAGAGCACATTGTGAGTTTCCTTTCTCCATCCCATCCTGAGTGTGAACCAAACAATCTCATACCCCACAAATGGTGACTCCCGGAGATTCGCACTCACACAGGATGGAGGAGAAACTGATCACGCTCCCAGTCTTCAAGCAACATGGAAGACTGGCTTATCCACACAAAAGCAGCTCTCATCGACTCTACAACTACTGTTTCTACACCGCAGGTTAGACACCCTAGAGCAGCTCTGCTACTCTAAGCAGACACCAGCTCCTCTTCCTGCCCCAAGCACCACGTCCTACCGACCCCAGCATCCTGCCTCAGGCAGAGGCAGCAGTAACCCCTGCCTGCCCCTGAGTGCAGACCCACACACACCCCTCTTCTCCCTCAGGTACTCCCTGCTGTATCCTGCCCTGCTGCTGTCGTGGACCCAGCTGCTGTCGAGCCCTCATCAGCTTCTGCTGGCAGCCCTGCTCTGACCCAGGCCCACACCCCCCAGGCGCATCTGACTCTGCCTGCCATCAGAGAGCACAACATTCATCGCCTCCACACCCTTTTCTCCTCTCTTCCCACAGATAGTGTGATATAGACAGTTGTATCAGCGGCCGGCTCATCCACGCCATCGCCATTGTCTCACATGAGGCATTTGCCTCTGCTCCTCACATGTATGCAACCCCGCAGACAACCACCGCTTTCCCAAAACGCTGTTTGTCGCCAGAGCCGACCACTTCAGTATGCCTCGTGGTCCAGGTCAACCAGTGCCGCCTTACTTACCGGAGGCTCATTACCACGCCTACCTCCACTTCCTGACCTCGTGGTGACCTATCTCTTCACCTACAGCGAGTCTTCACTCACCTCCTCCGCTCTGCCCGAGTGGTTGCCGCCAGCCGAGAAAGAGCGAGGACCATTTCGAGCACCCTCACCAACCAGCTCTCTCTACTCAACGCTTGTAACCACGCTGCCTTCCCAGCACCAAGCTGCGTTGTACATCCAATACAATATGTATACAGAGAGCACAGTGTGAGTTTCCTTACTCCATCCCATCCTGAGTGTGAACCAAACTACCTGTACCCCACAGGCTCGTGGGCCTTGGGTTCGAATCATATGTGGGGTAAGAATTATTTGATTGCTATATATATATATATATATATATATATATATATATATATATATATATATATATATATATATATATATATATATATATATATATATATATATATATATATATATATATATATATATATGCTGATAACAACAAGGAAAGAAGAAAACACGAAGTTCCCAAGCGCTTTTGTGTAATTCACATCTTCAAGGGTGAGTACAGTCTTGTGGGGAACAGGTTGTTTGGGTTCTCACTCAGGATGGGATGGAGAAAGGAAACTCACAATGTGCTCTCTGTATACATGTTGTATTGGATGTACAATGCAGCTTGGTGCTGGGAAGTGGCAGCGTGGTTACAAGCGTGATGTAGAGAGAGCTGGTTGGTGAGGATGCTCAGAGGAGGACAGCTTGTGGGTCGCCATGCTCGCCGGCGGGAGCGAGGGCCGCCAGGCAGCGGCGGAGGAGGAGGTATTGCTTGCTGCGGCTGTAGCCAGAAGAAGAGAGAGGTCACCACGAGGTCAGGTCTTAAATAGCGGGGGTAGGCGTGGCTTATTAGTTGACCTCCGTGATGTATGGCGGCGCTGGTTGACCCAGACCACGAGGCATACACTGGGGAATTCGCGGGGTCGGCTACTCAGCGACAAACAGCGTTTGTAGGGGAGAAATCCACTACAATACTCCCCCCTTCCCTCCAGGCGGTGTAGGAGAGTTGTTGTCTGCAGGGTTGCATGGCACATGTGAGGCAGAACGGCGAGGGCGTGGATGAGCCGGCCGCTAGAGGAGACAACTGTCTAGATACACCATATCTGTGGGAGTAGAGAGGGAGAATAAGGGTGTGTGGGGGCGATGAATGTTGTGCTTCCCTCACGGCAGGTACAGAGTCATCAGATGCGCCTGCTGGGGTGTGTGGGCCTGGGTCAGGAGCAGGGGCTGGGTCAGCAGAAGCTGATGAGGGCTCGTGACAGCAGCTGGGTCCACGACAGTAGCAGGGTGCAGGACAGTAGCAGGGAGTACCTGAGGGAGAAAAGAGGGGTGTGTGGGTCCGCACTCAGGCACATGGGCCGCGTCGGGAGCAGGGGCTGCATCAGGAGGAGCGGCAGGGGGTACTGCTGGGCCGGGGGGCGGCGTCTGAGGCAGGACGGGTGTGCTCGGGTTGGTAGGACGTGGTGCTTGGGGCAGGAAGAGGAGCTGGTGTCTGCTTAGAGAAGCAGTGCTGCTCTAGGGTGTCTAACCTGCGGTTTAGATGTACTGCGCACCTCATTGTCATTCCTAAGAACCCATTTTAATTCATATTACGTTACATAATATTCAAATCCACCGCGCTTGTAGAATCTCAGGAGAGACGTGTATTTCCCAGCTGTTTTACCCTCAGGATCACTCTCAGTAAGCCCCGCCTTCGAACACAGTTGTCACTACGTTTATTGCACTCTCTACTGGCAAACGCAACCTTGAATTAGTCTGTTTAAATCAACTTTAGTAATTCGCCAGACCTTTGTCAACTGAGGGTCAGCTTTGACTGAGTAACAGTTAGTTTGTTTGTGATTATTGTCATTGCGTGAGTAGCGATCACTGGCAACTCAGGGGTATATAAACTCAAGATGGCCAGGGAGCGTGTCCCCTGACGCTGCCCCGTTTGTCTCCAGGTATGTTCTGTGTTCCCTAGCCCTTCAGTTAATTCAGTCAATTGTAGTGATTATCAGTGTTCACCAGTGTTCATGATTTAACAGTTGAATTGCCATTCACCCAGTGTAGAAGTAATATAACGTAAATACGTCTGTCGTCTAGACAAGAGAGTTTGTTGGTGTCATGTTTCTCAGTCCCCTGACGCTGCCCCGTTTGTCTCCAGGTCGAGGGTGGGCTTAATTGAAACCCACCGGTCGCTCGGAGCCGGTGGATACCCAGCAGTGGTCAATATAGGAGTGATGGCGCTGATTCGGCATGATTAATCGGCTCTACTCTACCTCATGGGCCGAGGACCCCAAACCCACCTCGGGTCGGAGTGTAACCGACCACAACAGCAGTTGTTAGAGGCGCCAGTGCTATACCCTGGGACAGGCCTTGGAATTATGGTCCACAGTGTGGTTGTATGTGTTTTTACCAGTATGTTTTATAAGAAATAAATCAATTAAGACATGTTATGGTTTCACCCTTCTTTACCCTTATCGATCTGGTCAATGGAAAACCTAACGCAATGCCTAGTCCACTCTGCCCGCTACCTAACGAGCTACATGCTGTCCAGAGGGGGTCTGGTGGCAGCGACCCTTAGAAATTAAGATTAGAGTTAAGTTATCCCCTTAGACTTAGTGTAGCTGTAGAGCCGATGAGAGCTGCTTCTGGGTGGATAAGCCAGTCTTCCATGTTGCTTGAAGACTGGGAGCGTGATCTGTTTCTCTTCCATCCTGTGTGAGTGCGAATCTCCGGGGGTTCACACTCAGGATGGGATGAGGAAAGGAAACTCACAATGTGCTCACTGTATACATATTGTATTGGATGTACAATGCAGCTGGTGCTGGGAAGTGGCAGCGTGGTTACAAGTGTGATGTAGCGAGAGCTGGTTGGTGAGGGTGCTCAGAGGAGGACCAGCTTGTGGGTCGTCATGCTCGCCGGCGGGAGCGAGGACCGCCAGGCAGGAGTGGAGGTGGTGTTGCTGGCTGGTTGGTGTAGGTAGAAAGAGGAGGGAGGTCACCACGAGGTCAGGTCTTAAATAGCGGGGGTAGGCGTGGCTTAGTAGTTGACCTCCGTGATGTATGGCGGCGTTTGTAGGGGAGAAATCCACTACAGTCTGTACTCATCCCCGAAGCTGTGAATTACACGAAAGCGCTTGGGAACTTCGTGTTTTCTTCTTTCCTTGTGGTTATCAGCATATACCTAGATCACGCGCACCTACAGTGATTTACTTGCATATATATATATATATATATATATATATATATATATATATATATATATATATATATATATATATATATATATATATATATATATATTATATATATATATATATATATATATATATATATATATATATATATATATATATATATATATATATATATATATATATATATATATATAATATATATATATAATATATATAATATATATATATATATATATATATATATATATATATATATATATATATATATATATATATATATATATATATATATATATATATATATATATATATATATATATATATATATATATATATATATATATATATATATATATATATATATATATATAAAGGTGAAATTTTGCTCAAAGCTGCACTCTTCAGGCATTGTTCCTTATACATATCTAAGACTCCATGCCAAATTTGAAGCTGATATGTCGAGGTTTAGTCTGCCGCATTTTCTACTGAAATTTTTAAATGTACCTACAGTACTAGCCAAACAGCCGCTGGTAGCTGGAGATATTCCTTATGTTGAGGATAATTCAGATGATTCAAGAGATATTCCTCTCGTCAATACTGATGCTGATTTTGTCCCTGATCCAAGGGCTCTGACAGACACCAGTTCACAGAACCGGACAAGACTCCCTACACTGGCTGCCGCTTGTGACCGATACTTGATTAGTGATTATGCTGGAGCTGCCATTGCTACTGCCACCTTAACTGACTATGGCATTATCACAAAGGATGACAAGAGTCAGGTTATTGGACCACATAAGCTGCGGGATGCGAGACAAAAATACCGATTTAAGAGGCAAGAAATTGAGATGGCTAGTTTAGATAATTTGACGTCACTCTATTTTGATGGTAAGAAGACCGCCACTCGTGTGATGATAAAGAATGAGAAGACCGAGAAATGGAGTTCGAGGATGATGGTGAAAGATCATTATGTCATCATGGTTGAGCCTGGCAATGAATATCTCACACATGTGACTCCCAAGACTGGACACGGAAAGCAGATTGCCAAAACTATTCACGAGTTTCTGGTGGAGAAAAATCTAACCCAGCAGCCCATTGTGTGTGTTGGTTGTGATGGAACCAATAAATGTAGGATCAGAAAATGGAGTCATTCATCATCTTGAAATGTTACTTGGTCACCCGCTCCATTATTTCATATGTCAGCTTCACGGAAATGAGCTGCCTTTCCGCGCAGTTTTTTATCACTATGATGGTAAACCAAGTGGTCCTGAGCATTGGCGTGGTCCCATTGGAAAGCAGATCAAGGAGTCTTTGTCTGAGCTTCCAGTTGTCGCCTTCCAGCCAGTCAGTTTCCCTGATTTCCCTGTGTTTAATGATGAAGTGGAGAAAGATCTGTCCTGGGATCAGAAATACCTGTATAGGATTTGTAAAGGAGTTATCACAGGTGTTGTTGAAGATGACTTGGCTGCTATTGAGCCAGGTCCTCCCTGTGTGTCAAGGTGGAACACCTTATGGAGTAGAATCCTCAGGCTGTATGTAGCAACATCAAGACCCAGCCATGAGTTGAAAAGAATTGTCATTACAATAATAAAGTTCAGTGCTCCAATGTGGTTTTACATCAAGATACACCCTTACGTAACACACGGCTCAAGGAACGTATTCCAGTCCCTGCTATATATGAAACACCTGAATAGTGAGGAGGAGACGATAGTGAAGAAGGCTGTCCAGAGAAATGCATACTTCGCCCACACAGATGAACTTCTTCTTGGTATGTGTGCAGATGAGGACATGACTGTTAGAGAAAAAGCTGTCTCAATGATAAGAAAAATTAGAGAGGAGAATCAGCAAAAGGAAGAATGCACTGGCAGATCTGAAGAGGAGGAGGAAGATTCTGATGCTGCTGTTGACGAGAATTTGTTAAACTATACTGATGAGGAGGGTAAAGATGGAGATGGGAATGAGGATGTGCCTCCTGTAGTCAACATGAGAAAGGTGGTGACTCCGAAACTAAAGTGGCAAGCAAAAAACTATCATTCCATGATTAACTGGAGGAATGAACTCAAGACTGAGCCTCCTTACATTGCTTCTCTGTCAAATCTACAGGTTAATGACATTCTTGAGACACCATTAGTGGTGCCCAAGTGGCCAAACAGCACTCAGGCGGTCGAGAGAGGCATAAAAGTGATGACTGAAGCTTGTACTGAAGTGACGGGATACGAATCGAGAGATGGATATATTAGGCAAAGATTATTGTCTAGGAAAATGATGCCAAGGTTCCGCACAAAAAAGAATTTCAATATGAACTTGTAATGATTTTCTATACGGTGTACCTGTAAAATAACATGTGAATTAAATCGATGTCACCCATGTAAAATTTATCATTATCCTGGAAAACATTAAATGACACCTAATTTTTGGTATACACTAAAAGTTGACAAAAAGTCGTTCGCGATGCGGCAGGGTAAGTATGCATGAAATGGCATGAAATTTTGCACAGGTGTTTGTTACAGCCATACAAACGATGCCTGAAAAGTGCAGCCTGCAACTCAAATAAAAGTGTTTTTTCCCTGCCCCCTAATATATATATAATATATATATATAATATATATATATATATATATATATATAATATATATATATATATATATATATATATATATATATATATATATATATATATATATATATATATATATATTGGAATTAGCTGTTCTATAATCCTAATTCATATGTCCAACAGCCGCAATGTAAACAAACATCCCGAAAATTTAGTTATTGTTAAATTATACCACGAACAGTAAAGTTTATCACTATTTCTTGCCAGATTTAGACAAATAATTCTATTTTAAACTAATCGATAATAAATATGAGTGTAAAGTTTGTCAATGCTTAATAAAATTTTTGTGGTCAAATTCAATGAAAAAATAAATGGTTTCGCTGCTGGGTTCGTGGTATTTCTTACAACCTTAGTTTAGTCTGCAGTAGCCATGTCCATGTCAGCTGTGTTATTCACGTGTAGGAATATATTACACAAAGTGCCCAGGACACGTGGCTCAGGGCTATCAACACCACTCTGGCCATCAGGTAAATGTTCCGGCGCTATAGATACATCTAGTGGTTAGTCAAGAAGTTTCCTGGCGCTGTAAACCCTAGGTAGTGGTCCCGGCTCCCAGAAGTGAAAATTTGGTATTATTTTACTTTCACATAACCATGGAATTTTGTTTGCAACCAATAGCTTAGGCAATTCGAAGACACTTTACTTCTGTGACGTTTCCGTCGAAAACTACTTATATATGATTGGGGGGCGCAGAGCCTGCTGGTTAAGGTAAAATTGCAGTTTCACTACTAATTGGTTTTTGACCAGAAATTTTTTTGGGTATTATTGCGTTTACACACCGTTCATTCCTACCACTAATCTATTATCATATTCGAATAAGACGTCTAATATATAAGATAATTTTCATCTATTACATTACCGGCAGAAATGTATAATAATGGAGAAAGCTTTTCCCCCCAAAATTAAATATCTTCCATTAACCTCTCGCCATTATCGTCTGCCTCTCTCCCAACACTGCGTGTCTCTCGCGTGTCCATAAATAATCACACGCATGCGTTCCCGTACACGTCATGCGGCCAATCAAAAGCGTTTTTGCTTTTGGAACCAATTAAAATGATTTTGGGTTTAATTCGCAGTATATTTGGCCCAATCAAATTCGAGTTTAATTTTGGGTCTCATATTTTGAAATTCAAGTTCAGTTCCGACTATGGAAGTCTGCGATGGGTGTCACTTAAAGTATATGAAGCTGATTGCGAGTTTTTGGGAAAAAAAACATAGAAACTATAGCATTTTTTTGATCGCATGGTGTTCTTCCAACCTCAGTAAAGTGTACTAAGAGCAAGACTGAATGTAAATATCACAAAGACCAACATATGTGGCGTTGTGTAAGAATCCCAGAATACAACGACGAACAAGAACCAGGCCAATAAGAACTACCGTAGGTGATTCCATCATATGTTGAGAGTCAGTTAGGTTAAGTTAGGTTTGGTTTTGGTTTTTCTAGTGTTTTTTTTTATTGTTTAGTCGCTTAGCCACTATTTTTTCGGAAAATGTCAAATGAAAAAAAAATCGCAAAAAAAAACCCGGCTAATTTCCGCCAAAAATGAAGGTCATATTCGGTCTAAACACACAGAAATACACTAGAAAAATATATTTTTTACTTGCTAAAAGTGAACGGTGTGACAATAGGGTGTGTCATAGGAGGGAAAATCAGCTAAAACTAATGGCCCATCACTTTTTTGGTAGATTTTAGTGTATATAAACAGAAAATAATTTCAGTTTCAATATTTTGCAACCTTTTGCTAGGTAAATTTTAGCGTGAAATTTATCGAAAATCTAACGTACAGCTGCATTAGTGCATTACAATTAAATAGTGAACATTGCTTTCTGACTTCATTCTTTAACAACCCAACTAACAATATTTTTTTCTGTTTCAGATTCTGATGCATTTATAAGTTGATAATATTTGCGATGGCTGCTTGTGTCAGGACGAGGAACCAAAAATCCAGCCATCTCAGTCACTATCTTGGGTCTGCTTTGAGATACGGTGTTTTAATCAGGCAAATCGGTGAAAAGAACCAAAGAACTTACACAAACAAAGACATTGCCAGTGATATGACCAAAGCTGTCTTGGCACAGTACAGTACTCCCTCTTTATCGACGGGGGTTACGTTCTGTAAACGGCCGTCGATAAAGAAACCGTCGATACCGTGATGGTTGCGTAATTTTTCTAACTATTATTAGCATATGTTGAATAAATGTACCTTTAAGCATTAATGCGTTTCCTTTACACATAACCTTAAATAATAGTGTATAAATAATAATATAATAAGTGGAAAAAAATACTAGCAAACTTACCATTTAATTTATTGAAGTGAACATCGGTCCTGACAGTAAACAATACAGTATATACAGTATATACAAGTGTGATGATTGAGGCTTATTAAAAGCCTGACCAGTCAGATGAGTATGATTAGTCAAGGTCTGCATCTTCTTGAGGGGTGTGGGCAGGTACTGCGTCTTATTGTTGTGAGGTGCCGGCAGCTTCTACGTCTTGTTGTTGTTGTGAGGTGTCGGCAGGTTCGGCGATGGCAGGCACTCGGCGACTGAAGAAGTTGGTGATGGTGGTCTGTGCTTTCTTGCTTCTCATTTCCCTCTGCAGTTCTATATATGGCAACATAACATTTTCAATAGCTCTCTTTGCTTTAAGGGACCTATCAAGGGAGGGATCAATGTCATAGAGACGAGCAGAGAGGGCCTTACTCATTCTTATCACTTCACCAAGATTATCTAAAGTTAAGTTCTTATTTTCATCATCACTCACTTCATCGTCTGTTTCATCCTGCAGCTCCACTAATTGTTCTAGTTCATCACTTGTAAATGGGTCCCCAACATTTCCCAATAACTCTTCTTGCACCTCTTCCGCTGTTAGGTCAGAGAACCCTTCACCTCCAACTTCATTTGCCATAGTTATTATGTTGCGTAACTGAGGCTCGGCTGTTGGGAACCCTGTGAATGTTGGGACAATTTCAGGCCACAATTTTTTCCAACATGATCGGACACAGTTCTGCGACAGTTCATTGTGGCTTTCAGCGATGAAGTTTATGCACTGTGCAATATCAAATTTCTTCCACATTTCTCTGGGTGTCACATCAGCATCCTTATCAAGGCACTCACGAATCATGCTGAAAGTCTTCTCTGCATATTTAGCCTTAAACACGACAATGACTCCCTGGTCCATTGGCTGGATGATGGAGGTGGTGTTTTTTGGCAGGAAAACCACCTCAATGTTGGGGTGGGCAGTCTTGAGTTCTTCAGAGTGGCCAGGGCAATTATCTAGACATAATACCACTTTGAACTCCATGCCAAGTTCATCCAGATAATTTTTCACCTCTCTAGCAAAGCAGTTTTTCAGCCAATCCACGCACAAATCAGATGTCATCCACGCTTTCTTGTTGTTCCTGTAGAAAACTGGTAGCAAGTTCATGTTTTTATTTTTGAGAGCCCGAGGTCGTGCGGCAGTGTATAACAACATGGGCTTAATCATATGCCCTGCCGCATTCCCACATAGCATCACTGTCACTCGGTCCTTCGCAACTTTAAATCCAGGGGCACTTTTTTCCTCTTTAGAGATGTAGGTTCGGCGTGGCATCTTCTTCCACCATAGGCCTGTCTCATCAGCATTAAAAACTTGTTCCGGCCTATAACCCTTTTGTGCTATGTGGTTAGCAAACTCTGCAGGGTATGCTTCCCCTGCCACAGTGTCTGCTGATGCTGCTTCGCCAGTCACTTTTATATTATGCAGCCCATAACGATGTCTGAATTTCTCAAACCATCCTTTGCTAGCTGCAAATTTTTTCAAATTGTCACCATCACCATCACCCTGATCATCACCATCACCATCACCAACACCATGATCATCACTTTTAGAAAACCTATCATAAAGTTCCTTAGCTTTCTGCCTAATAAATTTCGAGTCAAGTGGTATGCGGCGGCGGTTTAGGTCCTCTATCCAAATGTTCAGTGCTTTTTCCATTTTAATGAGGGCATCATCACGCACATGGCTTGTCACTTTTGATGTCACTGGTGCACTTGAAGCTAAAGCGTGCTTCAGATCCTTTGCACGTCGTTTAATTCCACGCACACTGGATTCGTTGAGCCCAAAGTGGCGGCCAACAGCTGCATAGCTCATACCGCTGTCGAGTTGTTTCAGCACTTCATTCTTCTCATTCAGCGTCAGCACTCGTCTTGCCCTCTTAGGTGTAGATCCAGAGGGAGCAGCAGGTCGTTTGGGAGGCATAGTGATATAAGTTCATGTGATGAACCACCAGCAAAAGTTGAAAATCAAAGACTGTTGCCCACTCAGCTTGGCTGATGTTTGTGTTCAGGGAAGGCGGGCCGCGGGTAGGCGCTAGTCACGCCACTAGTGCCGCCTAGCGGCGAAAGTACAAACAAGGCCCGCGGAGTTCAAATAAAGCCAAAATAAAAATCCCGGCTAAATAATCCGTCGATAGTCGAAACCGCCGATAAAAAATCCGTCGATAAAGAGGGAGTACTGTACACTCTGGCTAACGCTCAGTTCAAGCCTCCAGTCATAACAAGTCAGAAGAAGATTAGTGAGAGACTGCTAGCCAGTTGGGAAAAGGCAAGAGATATCTCTCTTGGGAGAGGAAAACTTGCAGTTAAGGACAGCTTTGCCAAGCAACTGACCAGTTATTAGACATAATTACTTGCAAGTGCCCAATTGTTCTCTGTCCTGAGTTTGGATGCGATCGTGACTGTAAATCCGAGGCCCACATCTCCTGTATTTGCAAGCGTGAACTGAAGATTCCTGTGATCGAACTGGCATTTGTCAAAGCACAGAGAGAGAAGACTGGCAGTATAGGGGCTCTCATGATTTCTAGCCAAGATATTCCGGAGTCCAAGAGACAGGAGGCTGCCGCAGAGAGACAGAAGAGGAGAAGAGTTGCCGAGGAAAAGAGACTTGAGAAGGCCCAGGGTGAGGTAAAAAAGGCCGATGATTGGAGCTGTTGATTCAGATGCACGACTTCCCATGGCTGATCCGAGTGCTGACCAGGAGAATGGTGACTTTGTCCTAACCCAGAAAATAATACGATCCCAAACCTTCCAGGAATAAAGATTCGAAATATGAAAGATATCCCGAGCATAGCTCTGGCCAGCATAAGTGACACCATTAATTGGTCTCAGAGAAACTGCAGAGATAGCACAGCTGCCTGGATTGACGGTGGTTTGATAACACCTGATGATGTTCACCTGGTAGATAGATCACAAATAAAGCAAGGAGCTCCAGGAGAAACTTTGTCAGTAACCTAGAAGAGGAGCTTGATAAGGGGATAAGAGAAAATGGAATCAATTGTTTGTTCTTTGATGGGAGAAGGGATGACACTAAAGTGTTCATGAAAGTTGGAGATTCTGACAAGTTGTTCCCTGCCATGGTGAAGGAGGAACACTACTCCTGCTGCAGTGTACCAGGAGGGAAGTATTTGTGGCATTTCACCCCAGAGAAAGATGACATCAGGAAACCAGCTGAGATAGTGGCAGATAACATTGTGAACTGGCTCAGAGAGAAGAACGTAGACCAGACCCTGCAGGCCATTGAAGGGGACAGCACCAACACGAACACAGGGTGGCAAGGGGGGGTCATACAGTGGATAGAGCGGAAGATTGGGAGGAAGCTGGTCTGGATTGTTTGTGACCTCCACACCAACGAGTTGCCACCAGACATCTGATCCAGGAGCTGATGCAAGACTTTTTCAAACAAACAGATGGTCTGGTCCTCTTGGGCAAGATGCTGGACTCTGCCACTGAGTTAGAAATAAAATCCGAGCTTTTGAAAAAATCTCCCACAGTTGGCCCCTCCACCTGAGCTTGCACATACTGTCATTGGATTTATCTGAGCAATTTCCACCAGTACTATGGTTAAGCATGATTTGCAGTGCCATCAAAATCCGGGGCTCATGCCTGATAGACTTGCTTACCCAAGATAGTCCAGTCTCACATTCTAGGTGGCTCACAACGGTTTCAGGTTCTGCAGAATTTGGGTCGCCCATCATAAACTGAAGGGGAACCAGCTTCACAAATCCTGAGACTTATTGTCCAATTCATCGTGAGTGTCTACTTGCCAAATTGGTTCAACACCAAGGTCAAGTCATCGTTCTCCGAAGGTCCGAGGCATGTTCTCTTCCAGCTTGAGCTCCTGAAGAGTCAGCCAAGGAAGGTTGTTCAGATTGTGGAGCAGACTGTGAGGACATCTTCCTGGTATGCTCATCCCGAGGCAGTTCTGCAGACAATGCTCTGCAGTAAGGATGAGGAGGAGAGAAGAGTGGCAGTCAAAAAGATCTTGGATATGAGACCTATGAGAGGATCTGGGCATGTGGCGAATCCAGTTGGGTAGCGATTCAGCCCAGATTGAAGACTCCTGAAGTCAATCTAGGTCTTAAGACCCTCACTGATCTCATAGATCTGGATAACATCCAGGCTGGGAGTGAGCCCCCTCTTACCTGCAGCCTCACCAATGTTCAAGTCAGAGCTTTCCTGGACAACCCCATGCATGTCCCTGCCTGGCCCTCGCACAGCCAGAGTATAGAGCGTTGTGTACAGCAAGTGAGCGAGGCCAGCAGTCACGTGTACAGCCAGGAGAGGAGGGAAGGCTACATCCGAGCTCAGGTGGTCAGCAGGAGGTGATGAGTAGAAACAGAAGCAAGAAAGACATGTTCTCTATGAGGTGCAGCAACACCGCCGTGAGTAGTAAAACCCCGCTTTTGTATTTGATGATTTGTTTTCTAAAAGGAATATTAAATTTAATAAATGTGTCAAGATCATTCGCTTTCTATTCTGATCATTTTCATCCTAATAAATTAACCTGATACATTTACTTTACTTTAAATAAGCTATTTAGTGGTGTTGGTAAAAGGGTGGGAATACTGAATTTTCATAAGATTTCAAGTTAAAATTTACCTAGCAAAAAATGAAAACTTTTCAAATCTGAAGATATCACATGATTCTGCACATAGAACTACATCATTAATACCATGGGCCGATTTTTCAAACTCAAAAAAAAAAAAATTCGCCTCCGTATGACACACCCTAGTGTGACAATGCAAATTTACCTTTTTTTCATGGTATTTGGTGTGATTCATTCTAATTTGACCTTTATTTCTGGGTATTATTTCACTTGCTGCCACTAAACGAATTACACAATTTTCTTCAATGGCATTTCTGGAGCAAAATACATTTAAGCAAGATATTTAACATTTTATTATGTGCGTAGGTGGTGGTACACACCCAGAACATCGAACGACTGATTATCCTCATGGGTGTGCGGGACGAAGAGCTAATTCAGAAGCTTATCTCCCTCGACACTGCCTCTTCTCTACAGGATGTTGTCACCACCTGCCGCTCTTACGAAGCCACCAGAAGTGCGACTTTTGCCATTCGTGCTCCATCTAACCAGCTGTGTGCCATCTCCGCATATAAGAAGAACAAAGGACGTGACCGGACTTCAGCTTCACATCCGACTTCAGCTTCACATCCGACTTCAGCTTCACATCCGACTCCAGCTTCACATCCGACTTCAGCTTCGCATCAATCTTCAGCATCACTTCAGACTTCGACGCCAGGTCATTCCTGCCAGTATTGTGCTCGTCGGCATGGTTCTGAATGCCCTGCCGCTGACAGCACCTGCAATAACTGTGGCCGTCGTGGTCATTGGGCTAGGACACTGAAGTGCCCTGCCAACAACGCTCAGTGCCGCTCCTGTAGCCGCATTGGACACTATGACAAATGCTGTCAGTCAAAGAAGAAGAATGATACTACTTGCAAGTCTCAGGCGGCGAAGAACAAGCGCTGTCGTCGCGTGGGATCCTCTTCTTCCCCTGTCAGCAAGACACCTCAGCCCATCTGTGTTCACCTGTCATACGGCGACGTTACATCCCGTATCCAGATGCTTCCTGACACAGGTGCGGACGTCACAGTCATCGGCACAAGACACCTCGACATTCTGCGGATCCCTAGGAGCAGCTTGCAACCACCGTCAACTTCTACAACGCTCACCGCAGACGGTTCTACAATGGCACCTGCTCTGGGTACATTTCAGGCTACCCTCACCCTAGGTAAGCAGTCATGTTCTGCCAGGATTCAGGTCCACAAAGGTGTTCAGATGCCACTACTGTCTTATGGCCACTGTCAAGAGTTGGCCATAATATCTTCAGACTTCCCTAAGCCAATTCTGGAAATAAAACATGTCAACAGGTGCAAGGAGCTGCCCCTCCCACCCAATACGTCACCTTCTGCAGCCAGGGAGTTCTTCCTACTGCAATTCAAGGACGTGCTGGTTTCCAAGGAGGACCTCAAGACGGCTCCACTCAAGCCAATGGCTGGCTCCCCCATGAGAATTCACCTGAAGGATGACGCAGTACCTTCGCCATCCACACACCGAGACAGATACCCTTCGCTTTTCAGAGCCAAGTTAAGAAGGAACTCGACTCTATGGTAGCCCAGGGGATCATTAATCCTGCTGGTAACGACCCCTCGGATTGGTGTCACCCCATGGTAGCAGTCGCCAAGAACATTACTGGAGTTCGTATCACCGTCGACCTCACCAAGCTGAATAGCCAAGTTTCCCGCCCGACCCACCCTTCACCGACACCCTTCGCCGCTATACGCAGTGTGGACCCGAAGGCAAGGTACTTTACTACAGCAGATGCCTTATGTGGGTACTGGCAGATGGAACTTGCGGAAGAAGATCAGCACCTCACGACGTTCATCACACCGTACGGTCGATTTCAGCACTGCAGAGGACCTATGGGTTTCGCGGCTACTGGCGATGCTTTCTGCCTCCGTGGTGACATGGCCCTTCAGGGTGTGGCGAACTGTGTCAAGGTCATCGACGACGTGCTCCTATATGACGAGGATTGCCCCACGCATCTTGAGCGTATTCACCAGATGCTCACCAGGCGCCTGACGAACCAAATAACTCACCAGCAAATTTTCCACTTTTGCCAGCACCCTGTTCTGGCAATACCTGATAGATGAAGCACCTGCAGACTTTGTGATTTTCATGTGCTCTTTGATCTTGGCTGCATCCTTCTTGATCGTGCGAATCGTAGATTCGTTGACGCCATGCTGGCGCGCGAGATCAACTTGCCGTGTTCCTTTCTCCAAATCTTGAACAATTTGGTACTTCGCCTCGTAGCGTAAGGAACGTCGTGTCTTCTTTGGCTTAGTGCCGCTGGGTCCAGGTAAGGAAAGGTCTCTCTCTGGGGGCGGTGGTGGTCCGGCGGAAGCCATTTTACGGAACAATGGATGCGCGTTTACACGGTGTGGCCTTGAGGGATGAAACTGCCGCAGCTAGGTCAAGCATCGTCTCTCCTCCCTCCCTCCCTCCCTCCCTCCCTCCCTGGGGTGGTCACATCATAATACTTTAAGCCAATTACAGCTAGCAGCAGAGGGGGGTAGGGATGCATGGCCAATCACAGTCCGATACGTCATATGACGTCAGTGATAACGCAACAAAGACACACACTGCGCAACCTTACCGCGCGGCTTGCCCAAGCGGAGGGAGGAGGAGGGAGAGGCAGGCAGGCGGGCAGGCGGGTGGCGCATGGGGAAAATCTAAAAATAGCGTCTCGAGCCGGACACTCACCGCGTATATGATGAAAAATTCCGCGTTAAGTGAAAGTTCAGCTCTGGCAAGGCACCGCGTATATGATAAAACGCGCTAAGTGAAACCGCGTTAGGCGGGGTAATACTGTGTATATATATATATATATATATATATATATATATATATATATATATATATATATATATATATATATATATATATATATATATATATATATATATATATATATGCAAGTAAATCACTGTAGGTGTGCATTTTCTTCTTTCCTTGTGGTTATCAGCATATATATATATATATATATATATATATATACAGTTGTACCCCACTTAACGCGGTCAATTGAACCCAGAGGGTCCCGCGTTAAGTGAATAACAGAACATATGGGATTAATTCCAATAGAACCCAGCCCGACCCCCAAACTCCACTTTTTGACGACAAATAACTATGTTGTAGTAAAAATTCTATCTTAACTTTATGGTGGCATGAAAAACAAGTAATATAAAAGAGGTTAGGTTAGGAAAGATAAAGGTTAACATAGGAAAAATAAAGAATAGGTTAAAAAACGAAAATTTTTAAGGAACACTCACGGTAGTAGAAGAGATGGGTCGGCATACGGGGATGGAGGCTGGTTCCGAGGCAGAGGGCAGATTACTGCAGGTGATTACTAGGTGAATCACCATTACTAGGTGAATCACCATTACTAGGTGAATCACCATTACTAGGTGAATCAATATCACTGTCACTTACAGTTGTTATGGCTTCCCTGACAAATCCCTCAAAATCAACTTCACTATCACTATCACTGGCTTGGGCTGGCTGTGGTGGGTTGCGGGCGAAGAACTCGGTTATGCTTTGCTGACGGCTGGCTTTGATGTTTTCATGATACACCGTGATGTACGGCTCCATAGCCTGCACCAGTCGGGTATGGAAGACGTCATGGCGTTCATCGTCAGTGTCGCGGGAAACGATGGACTTAATTTTTTCTGTTAACTCTATGACACACTTAATATCACTATGACTTAAACTAGGTTCTTCGGAGAATGACGCACCTTCTTCCTCCTCTTCACTGGCGGGTTCTTCTTCCAACATCTCGTCGGCAGTCACTTCAGGATCTCTGATCACCTCCATGATGTCTTCGTTGGTGGTCTCGGAGAAGCCTTCAGCTGTAACAGTCTGCGCAGCTTCTCTGGCAAGGTCCACTGCTACTGCAACAGTCTGAACCTGACCAGTCACAGGTTCACTCCTCCTCTCACCTGGTATGCCATGCAACACATGTCTCCATGCGTGACGAATCGTAGCAATAGACAGCAGATCCCATGCCTCCACCAAGAAGTCTACAGCTTGTTTGACGTTAAACTTCTTCCAAAATTGTTTGACGAGAAGTTCTTGAGTCGCCGCCTCTTGTTCCTTGTCCTCGTCGCTTTTACTCTCGCTGTCGGTGTCACCCAGCTTACGCAACTCATCCTTGGTGTTGGTAGAGTCGTTCAGGAGCTTGAATTTCTTTGCCGAGTATGCAGCTTTAACATTGCAGATTAACTCCTGGTCCATGGGCTGGATTAATGACGTAGTGTTGGGAGGAAGGAAGACCACTTTTACGTTGGGGTGACGATCCATAAGTAGGGGCGAGTGTCCAGGTGCGTTGTCAAGGAGCAACAAAATATTGAAAGGAACATTCTGTTGCTCGCAGAATTTCTGCACGTCAGGAACAAAAAAGTTGTCAAACCAGAAGAGGGACAGAGAAGAGGACATCCACGCCTTACGTGCGGTTAGCCAGTGGACATTAAGCTTGTTCATGTCCATATTCTTGTAGGCGTGCGTTCCTTCTGCATCTTCCGGCCCCTTACCTTGCTCGCAGACTGGACAACGAAGGTCTTGGAAGGTAACTTTTTCCAGAAAAGACCAGATTCGTCCATGTTAAACACCTGGTCGTCACTGTACTGTCCTTCCTCCATAATCTCACGTAAAAACGGAGGAAAATCTCTAGCCGCCGCACGGTCAGCACTCGCTTCCTCACCAACAATGCTGATGTTGGTGATCTTGTTCCTCCTCTTAAACCTATGCAGCCAACCATGGGAAGCATTGAAGGGTTTGGGCTCTGCAATTCCCAGTTTACGTGTCACTGCTGCGTATAGCTCACGTGCGTACTCCTGCACTGAGCGCGTGTCCACCGCCATGTTGCGTCGCGCCTGACGCACCAAATAACTCACCAGCAAAGTTTCCACTTTTGCCAGCACCCTGTTCTGGCAATACCTGATAGATGAAGCACCTGCAGACTTTGTGATCTTCATGTGCTCCTTTATCTTGGCTGCATCCTTCTTTATTGTACGAATCGTAGATTCGTTGACGCCATGCTGGCGCGCGAGATCAACTTGGCGTCTTCCTTTCTCCAAATCTTGAACAATTTGGTACTTCAGCTCGTAGCTTAATGAACGTCGTGTCTTCTTTGGTTTAGTGCCGCTGGGTCCAGGTAAGGAAAGGTTTCTCTCTGGGGGTGGTGGTCCGGCGGAAGCCATTTTACGGAACAATGGATGCGCGTTAACCCGGCGTGGCCTTGAGGGATGAAACTGCCGCGGCTAGGTCAAGCGTCGTCTCTCCTCCCTCCCTCCCTCCCCGGGGTAGTCACGTCATAATACTTTAAGCCAATTACAGCTAGCAGCAGAGGGGGGTAGGGCTGCATGGCCAATCACAGTCCGAGACGTCATATGACGTCAGTGATAACGCAACAAAGACACACACTGCGCAACCTTACCGCGCCGCTTACCCAAGCGGAGGGAGGAGGAGGGAGAGGCAGGCAGGCAGGAGGGCGGGTGGGTGGCGCGTGGCGCGTGGTCAAAATCTAAAAATAGCATCCGAGCCGGACACTCACCGCGTAGCTGTGGAAAAACCGCGTTAAGTGAAAGTTCAGCTTTGGCAAGGCACCGCGTATATGATAAAACGCGTTAAGTGAAAGCGCGTTAAGCGGGGTAATACTGTATATATATATATATATATATATATATATATATATATATATATATATATATATATATATATATATATATATATATATATATATATATATATATATATATATATATATATATATATTATTTATTTTTGGTAACTAAATGCCCCAAAAGTTACCAATATTTTATATCTTATGAAATTCAAATCGCATTTGTCCGCGTCGATGACGGTGGTGACAGGCTTGGTAGATCGTCAGTTACAGTCTGCCTCTGTGCCTAGCTGTTGTTCTTTCAAGGTTTTTTAACTCTCTTAAATGTGTGGAAACAATGCCAGCAAGTTCAAATAAACAGTTAAATGAGCACATAAAGGAATTACACTTGATGTGAAACTCTGTTTTACGTTGGTTTGATGATGGAGAAAAACTTATGTAGTTATTTTCTATTATTTGTGGTAAATAAAATTTTAGAATGTCTAAAATATAATTAATGTGTTAAGAAATGTTTATCTCTATTTATAAAGGACTATTTACAGTGTATTGTGTTGACCATAAAAAATTCTGTGTAAACACATCTTCTCTTTTAACCTGGGAGTATACAGGGGTCAAGTGCTTCAATATTTATGACATGACTTTGAGGATTGCTGGAAAGTGTGTTGTTATACCAATGAAAACTACTGCTTAATAAATTAAGTAACTGGTAACTATAGTATTTCCACACTAACCTGGCCTGTAAGCCATGCCCTTCGTCTATATAGCTGCAAATACAGGTGCTCCTCTACTTACGAACGAGTTACGTTCCTGAGGCTTGTTTGAAAGTCCAACTTTACTCTTGTAGATACCAAACATATTGTAAAAAATGAAAAGATTATTGATATTTAGTACAGCTATACCCTTTAATACAACCTTAAAACCTGGCTCACTCTCCTCTTAGGTAATGTTTGTTCTATCTGGAATTTTTTTTCAAAATAATCCAGTTTCATCCACATTAAACACCTGTTCTGGCAGGTAATCCCCCCTAGTGATGATGTTTGTATCTCTGAAAGTTTGTAAGTTGAACATTCTTAGTAGAGTTGCACCTGTAGCTGATTGTTTCATAGAAAATGTTGATGTAGCTGTCCAGTTATTCAAACTAAATATGTTCACAATTGGTAAGCAGACCTGTTATTATCTAAAATACAGTCAACCCTCGCTTTACGCGGTCCCACTTTACGCGTTTCCACGTTTACACGGTACCCTGCCGAACACGGAATGCTCACTTTCCGCGGTGTGTGTACCCTTTTACGTGGAAAGCTGCGCGAGCAGGGTGCGCACAAGGTCGCCCAGTCATCAAAACATTACCTAGTTCTTCACCCGCCACCCACCACAGCCGGCCCAAGTCAGTGATAGTGATAATGATAGTGAGGATATGGACTTATATGGACTTTGAGGGGTTTGACAAAGAGGCCCTGCAAGCCTCTGTGGTGGATAGTGATACAATTGATACAGGTGAGGGCCAATAATCTGCCCTCTGCCTCGGAACCAACCCCCTATCCCCGTGTGCCCAGCCATCTTTTCTACTAATGTAAGTGTTAAAAAACCTAATATTGTTGATATTTCTCTTAATTATTAATTGTGTGTGCATACCATCATAAAATTAAGAAGTTATTCTTATTACAACGTAGGTATTGTGTCTGAAAAAGTGGAGTTTGGGGGTCGGCCCGGTCTCTATTTCAATTACTGTAATCCCATATGTTATGTTGTTCACTTTACGCTTTTCTCACTTTACGCGGGCCGCCGTGGGTTCAGTTGACCGCGTAAAGTGAGGGTTCACTGTAATGTTAACCCTCTCAGCCTCAGAGCCTGAGACACATATGTGCATGAAAACTTACTCTCAGCCTCGGAGGTTTTTGCTGAAGAATCGGAAAAAACAATTAGGGCTCATTTCACTGGCTTGGAATTGTTTTATTAATTGTAATGGAATCTCTTCTAGCATAAAATTGTCTGAAACAATAAAAAAATAAAAAATTCTTGAAATTTAAGCCACTTTTTTCGAGTATAAGTTGAAAAGGTAGGGAAATGTTTAGAAACATCTAGATTTCCATTCATATTTTGCTTGTATTATGGTGATCATTGATATGTACTGTATATCAAATAAAGAACAAAGCAGGTAGAATATTGTGGTACTGTATAAGGAAAAATAATATAACACAAAAACTCATGGAACAATTAAAGGCCCTAGCAGCTCATCCTCCTCTCGTTCTAATGGCCAGAGCAACACTGGCTTCATGCTGTGCTGCCACGCCCGCGGTGACAAAGACCGTCTCGGGGAAGGTGATAAGGCCCACACAAAGAAAATGACATTTGTCAAATGGCTTCCAAAGTGAGGCTGAGCATAAGTTTATTCATCTTTTATGTTTGACGCCACAATGGCGTCGTGCGAGGCTGAGAGGGTTAAATAACTGGATTATCAAATTGCAAATGATTTCAAGGGATTAGCACTTCAGACAGGATTCTAGAAAATTTTAAATATTTATCATAAAAGGTCGAAGTCAAAGATGAAATGCGGTTTTTAATGAAGTCTTTTCATGCTTCTTTGTTTTCTACCAAACACAAAACAAACAGAGACAAATGATACCAAAAATATAGCACAACACTGTACAGTCCATTCTTCACTTTGAAGACTAATTAGTACACTGGTCCCTTTGTTAACGAGCACAATTCGTTCCAGAAGGTTACTCGTTAACCGAAAAACTCGTTAACCGAAACCATTGTTTCAATGGGTTTTTGGGTAATTGGTTCCAGCTCACCAAAAATTGCCTAAAATCAACAAAAAAGGTAGTAAAGTACACTTACTTTGAGGTGTGTATGTAGAAGGCTCCTGGATGATGATATGATAGGAATTAGAATGGGGGTGGAGGAGAAGGGAGAAGAGAAGGCATTGGGTGTGGAAGAGAAGTCACCCCATGGTGCCATTTCATCCATAAAATTTTAGTTCTCTTGGTGTAATTCAAGATTATTTTCTTAAAAAGTCAACACTGCACTGCATTATATATTGTCAATATGTAAAATAAATTTCAAATTGACCAATAATTTGCTTGGAAACACAGAAAAAAAGCGTTTAGTTGAAGTGAGTCTCAAGCAAGATGTTACCTCCACTGAAAAGACACAGAGACTGACACCTGTATGGTGTGTTGACAGGCTGTTTGGTGCGCAAAAAACTAGCTTCCTATACTTCAATTATGTTCAATAATTGTTAAAATGACTAAAAAATTTAATATAAAACTTTTAAAATTATTGAATAGTACAACCTTCTTGATATTTACTAAAATAGTAAGGAATTTATGCCCTAGAACCGATTACTGTATTGGCAGACTAACACTACAGCTGGTGGACCGCCAAATGCAAGCGAAAACATGTGGAGGGGCGCTCGTTAATCGAGGGATTGCTCGTTAACCGAAGTTAAGAATCTTATGGAAGGTAATTTGTTAACCGAAATCTCGTTAACCGAGGTATCAGTGCATCATGAAAACAGTCTTTAAAGTGAAAAATTTTAATTTGGTGAGTATAGTTTACATGTTATATGGATCAATTGGTACCAGCCCTCAGACACTTTCACCCCCTATAACCCCTGTAAACCCCACAAAAAATTACAACTACTTATTCACACACATTAATACTGCATGTAGAGTTAATAACTAACCTTTAGACACTCATTGAACTGCTTAATGAGACTGTATGCTGTCATCAAAGGCAGGGGAGTGGTGTTAGTGCCCCCACACTACACTGTTCCCCACCACCACCAACTAATCCTGTAGTCTCAAAGCCAGTGAAGTCTAGTGGTAAATCATCTAACAGATAATACACAGGTAAATCTTGAACGTTGTCATCAACAGTGCCATCACAGATAAGTGAGTAGGTCACACCACACCTCCTGTTCACACGCCCTGATCAAAACAAACCATCCCACTCGCTGACGTCATCAAGACGGCCGCCCAGAGTGACTGTCAACTTGCACTACTGATCATTATTGGGTTGAAATGTATCGTTTATGTGTTAAGATGTTGCATTTTATTACTATTTTTATTGTAATGAATCGTTAAAGTGATGTATGTACTACAGTTTGTATGGCTGGATATGTATGTGCTGTAGGTAATGAACTACAGTTTGTATAACTGATAAGACTCGATATAAATACCTGTACGTGTTTATATACGCACAGACCAGGAGGAGGTAAAACGCTCAGGAAACAGCCACTGGACTTTGCAGCCAGATCGACGGGTGATCAGCTGATAGTGACAGATTAGCTGGACACGTGACTCCTACTGCCAGTACGGTAGAGCTCGCATTAGAATACAAGTACACACATATTAACTACACTGTACCTCGTCCATCATTGGCTGAAATTTTCGTTCATTTGCACCAAATTTCTTGATACTTGAAGACAGAGGATGAAAATGTTAAACCTCTACATCGCTTCTTAATACAGCTCCTCTCTGACACGACCATTTCGACTTACGACCTGGATTAGGGTTCCTAACCCCGTCGTAAGTCGGGGAGGAGCTGTACTGTACTTCGTACCATATATTATTACTTAAATCTTGTCACAGTGCAGTATTTAAGACAAGGAATGCCAAGTTAGTGAATAAAGTATTTAATAATCTGCTCGTGGGTGTGAGAAATGTTTTTGTTTGTTAAGTACCACAGTGCTGACATCTGTTGACAGTTGACAGTTGTCGTCTCCTGGCTGTAGTGCCGTGCGTCTAGATGAGTGAAATTCCCATTAAGTCCAGTGGCTGTTTCCCTGAGCGTTTTACCTCCACCCATATTTATATTTATATCAGTTCATTACCTATTGTGCTAGTACCCAGAAAATTCTGGGGATGGGGGTATTTTTTTTCAGGTTTGAGAGATGAAAATCAGACGCATTTTCCGGAAATTCTGAGAAATTTTTCCGGTACCTAAAAAATTGATGAAATGGGGATATTTTTCCGGGTTCGAGAGATGATGTAATGCTCAATTTTTGGAACTTCTTAGAACATTTTTCTATTACAGTACCCGGCTTTTCCGGGCATGATTTTTTTCCGGTTTTGAGAGTCGCCTCATTACCCGGAAATCTCTCATTCCTGGAGGTGCTCTGCACCAATTGTTCTGGCTAACAGAGATATCACTGTATTTTTGGTATCATTTGTTTCTGTTTGTTTTGTGTTTGGTACAAAACAAAGAAATATGAAAAGACTTCATTCAAAAGTGAATTTCATCTTTGACTTCGACCTTTTATGATGAGTATTTAACATTTTCTAACATCCTCTCAGAAATGCTAATGCCTTGAAATCTTTCATTTTGATAATTCAGTTATTTAATATTATTTTAAATAATAACAGGTCTGCTTACCAATTGTGAGCATATTTAGTTTGAATAAATGAACAGCTACGCGAACATTTTCTTTGAATCAATCAGCTATTTTTATAGAAGAGGGGCGTGGCTTATGGACCAGTTTAGCGTGCAAATAGTATATAGTAAATATTCTATAATATACAGAACTCCAAAGCTTATGACCCAAGTGTTAACATAAGAATATAGGAACCTGCGGCAGCCCTATTGGCCCATACAGTGGTTCCCTCGGTTAACGAACACAATTCATTCCACAGAGTCGTTCGTTAACCGAATCTACTATTTCAATGGGATATTGGGTATGTAATTGGTTCCAACTCACAGAAAAAGTACATACAAAGTAAAGCCAAAAAATGCATAAAGTCAGAAACACTCCTAAAATTCCCCTAAATCGCCCTTAAATCACCATATATATATATACATACGTACATATACACTCTTACTCTTAAATCACTACTACGCTTACTTTTTTTTACTTTTATCCTCTTCGCCGCTGATCGGCTCGTTAGCTGCTTGGGCGATCGGTCACGTCTCTGATTACTTTTCCTTTTCATTTATCCTCTTTACCAAAAGATCGGCTCGCTAGCCGCCCGGGCGATCGGTCACGTCTCTGTCACGCACTGTTGGCAAATACTGGGCATGCACCGGCTCCTGAATGTACCTGAACCCGCTCCAGTGTTGGTCATGTCTTGTCTTGAAAGAGCTCACACTCGGTGCCGTCACAACACTCTCTGGTAGATTGTTCCAAGAGTTTACAACCCTCACTCCGAAAAAGTTTGCCCTCACAGTTTTCTGGACTTGCGGCTTCTTCAATCTTGAGCTGTGACCCCTTGTCAGGCGAGCGTCCGCCAGCTCCAAGTAAGGACACTCAACTGAGTAGTGCCCCCTGAGATGCTTATACACCTCAACTAGGTCCCCCCTTGCCCGTCTGTAGTATAAGCTAGGCAAGTTCAGGCGCTCCAATCTCAGGGTAGCTGAGGTGCCGAAGTGCAGGCACCAGTTTGGTGGCCCTCCTTTGAACATTTTCAACCAACTGACATTCCCTAGCATATCTCGGGGACCAGATGGGGAAGCACTTCACTCTTGAAGATCGCTACGAGGGGCGGACCGTCTAGATATCTGAACGACCTTCTTATAAGACCCAATAATTTATTTGCCTGGTTTACCTTCTTCTCGCAATGGCCCGAGAACTTCAGCTCATTGTCAACATACACACCTAGGTCCTTCTCACATTCAGTCTCAACTAGTGCAGTTTCTTCATCCCATTGGGACATATGATACGCCTCCTTACCGTTGGTACGCCCCAGGTGGATCCTCTTACACTTCGTGACATTGAATCTCAGTAACCATTCCTTCGACCATTCCTGGAGCCCACAGAGGTCCTTCTGCAGCTCTTCACAGTCCGCTTGGTTCTTAATTTCCCGAAATAACTTGGTGTCATCGGCAAACATTTGTATGGAGGAGTGTACAACATCAGGCATGTCATTTATGAAATAAACAAACAACAGCGGGCCCAATACACTGCCCTGTGGTACCCCACTTGTGACAGGTACGGATGACGATTTCGTACCATTAATCACCCCCCACACTGCTTGCGGTCATGTAGAAAGTCTTCTATCCATGCAAGGACATTTCCCCAAATTCCGTACCCTTCCAGTTTGATTTTCAGCCTTTCATGGGGCACACTGTCGAAAGCCTTGGCAAAATCTAGGTAAATATTGTCGATATTACCACCCCGGTCCAGAATATGGGTCCAAATATCCAATACCTTGAGCAATTGTGTTAAGCAGGAGCGCCTCGGCATAAAACCGTGTTGGCAATCCTTTACAAGATTGTTTCGTATTAGATGTTCCATTGCGGCATCTCTGATAATACTCTCAAGTACCTTACATATTATGTTGGTCAGGCTCACTGGTCTATAGTTGTTCGTGGAGTGCCGATCGCCCTTCTTGAAGATAGGACTCACATAGGCCACTTTCCATTCACTGGGGACCTTTTGTTCATCCAGGCATTTACAAAACAGGATCTTCAGGGGCTCTGCAAGCTCGTTGCACAACTCTCTGAGCACTATAGGATGCACCATGTCAGGGCCGGGACTCTTATGGACCTTTAGCCTGGACAGTTTATTTCTAATACCCTCTTCTGTGAACACAATGTGGGTCAGTTCTGTGTCGAACTGTCTGTCCTCAAACGCAGGAAGGTTAGTTGCATCCTCTCTTGTGAACACCTAGGAAAGGTTTAATGTGATGCAGGTGATTAATTTTTATCTCTTGTGCAAAATATATGACGTTTATATTCAAATTATTCGCTCTCTTGCAAGGATTCCAGCAATGCGAGTTATATTCTCCTAACTTTAGTCTGAGATATTATATAAGATAAAAACTTAAAACCTACTGTATAACCACCAAACCCTTGCTGGGAGGGGGGGATAGGGAGGGGTGACACTGACATGTTTGACAGTTAGCACCGAAGGTCTAGTGAAGTATTTATTTGTTTATTTATGTCCTTTAGATTGAGTTTTTGTCTTTTGCTTATAAAATTTCATAGAAGTGACCTGGGAGAATATAATTTACATTGCTGGAATTCTTATAAGATAGTGATTAATTTGAATGTAAACATGCAATAGTTTGCACTAGACTAAAATTTTAGTATTCATTTTGTACATTATTTTGATTACATGTGCAGTTCAGCTTTGTTCTTAGGGCAGTGTGTGCATGTAAATGAGTTTTAATAAATGAAAAAAGTTACAAAATAATTAGTGAAAAACTATGTAGACATAGCTTGGATGGCTAAATTTTAGAATGACCAATAATTTTAATATAAAAAATGCACAAATATTAAAGAGCAAAATTTTCTTGATATTTACTCCACTGGAAACGAATGTAAGCATAGAACAGATTACTGAATTGGCAGACTAGCCCATCAGCTGATGCTCACAACAAAACGTGATGTTCGTAAGGATTTCATTAATTGAATTTTTGTTTGTGAACCGAATTGAAGAATCTTATGGAAGGTAATTCGTTAACCGAACCATTGATTAACCGAGGGACCACTGTGCTCAAATTAATCGCTATCTTACAAGAATTCCAGCAATACAAGATTTACTCTTGTAAGTCAAGTCAGTGGCATTTTATAAGCATGAATCTCTCCTTCATTTGTTGTGACTAGGAAGAGGTTGAAGGGTCCATTGGGAGGTAAAAGTGCCCTCCCCCCCTCCCCCAAAGGGTCGCTTCACGGTTAGTCTAAAGTACTGCCTCAATCATGAAACAGTAATGTTTATTTGTTTTTCATTAATTAGTACAGATATGTTACTGTAATAATCTGTACTTATTAACCTGTACCCTTCATATACAATACAGTATATTGTAGTACTATGTATATACCTCATAGGTAAGAAATAATGTCATTCAAGACATCTTCAGGTCATAAGACCAACTAATCCACCACCCAATAATGGGTGACCTGACATTGTGTTAAGTGTTAAGACATGATTAGTTATGTATTACAGTCAATTGAGTAAAGTGTATAACAGAGACGGGACGATAGCCCAAGCGACTAACGTGCTGATCAGTGGTGAAGAGGATAAAAGTAACACAGCTCTATTCACACTTGTATCATATAGAGTTTTTGTTTTTTAAAATATATTGATTTAACTTTTAGATGAAGTACTCAGGATTATTTTGATAAAAATATGGCGTGTCTAACGAAATTAGAACTGATTTTGCTGACTCCAGACTCAACATTTCTTAGGGTTTTTTTTTATATAAAAGAATGGAATTCCCATTACTATATCATATACAATAGAAATATTTCGTTTAAGGATATATTATTGGAAATGTTTGGTAGAGAATTTATTAAGTATCATTTTGGTATCAAATTCATCTCCCTATCACAATTAGCCACACTTGAGCGACCCTACCCCCCAAAAAGGTTCACTTCCGTCAACACACCAACACCATCTACACACCACTCACACACTCCCAGCAAGGGAATTAAGACACATATGTGTGTGTGTGGCTGCATGGTAGCGAGTTATATATCAACTGTTGAGGAGCGCTTGGCAACACAGGTAGTAGGCAGCTATCAAACAGGGAGGTACTTCCGCCTGGGAAGATATTGGAAGCATAATGTGTTGTCTAATGGTAGACCCTGCTGCCATATGGCATCACGAATATTGTGACCAAGTCCCAGGTTGCTGATCTCTCTCTCTGCCTCATTTACACACAATTGCAGGATCTCAATTGTTTCTCTTACTATTGACAACACAACATACTATACATATAGGGTTTCTCACTATTGATTATTGTTTTCTTTTCTTTATTATCATTATTACAGTGTTGTTGTTATTATTATTATTTTATTTTACTTCTTATTATAAATTTTATTTACTATGAATTACTATTATTATTAAATTTTCGCCCCCCCAGGCCCCGATGTGGGTCAGTGACCTGTGCCCGGGTGGGCTAATCCCCATTAAAAAAAAAAAACTCATTTCCACTCCATCTCTCTAATCACCCACACCTTTCTGCTTACTCACTCCATATTTTATAATGTTATGTAACATGATGTTGAAGGGATACAACTTTGCTCATTTATACTTATATCTGTACTTGCCACAATCTTTAAAAATATTTTAGGTTTCGTGTTTATTCAAGACATCTTCAGGTCTTGAGACCCACTAATCCCCAAGCCAAGGAAGGCTGACCTGACGTTCCATCAGAAGGTCAATAATATGAGACCACTAATCCCACCCTACCTCCACCTAACATTGCATCAGGTCAGATCAGGTACACAAGACCCACTGATCCCCCACAGCTCCATGGGTGTGGAAAATAAGTCTTTGCTGTAACACAGCTTCAATCATTCCCATATCCTTTAGATTTTTAATTTTTAAATATAATTATTTAACCAAACTTTTAGATAAACTATTCTGGATTATTATAGTAAAGAAATTAAGTTTCTAACTTAATTAGAACTGTATTTGTGGATTCCTGTAAAGACTCAAGGAAAACATCTCCAGCACCCAGAAATGTTCTGGGGAAGTGGGCTAGTGTGCATCTGTGCAAGAGGTCTAGTTTAGGCACCTGGAAACTTTTCCTAGTAACCGGAAAAGGTTCCGGGGATAAGGAATTTTTCCGTGTTTGAGAAAGTGGTCATCCCCGGAAGTGCTCTGCACCAATTGTTCCGACTAACGGGGATATCACTGTATTTATACTTATTTCACTGTTTCATTTTTGTAGTTACTTAATCTTTTGTGATGAAACAGGAGCGAATTGTGTGTGGTGATTATTCTTTTAATAAATAGTGCTTTACTCACCATAAGCTGGCTGCATCTACCTGAACCGTGGGCCATATTAAATAGAATTTCTCAATCACTTCGCGAGTCGCACAAAGACATGGTTCGGGCTGTGGGTTGTCCATGCCTCCTGTACTGTATTGTTACAGTGTACAAGGATGGAAACTAAAAGGAATCCACCAGTAACTTGTCAGGAAGATGTGGTCTCATCATCTTACAATTCTTTATACTTGTACTGCACTGTACACTGTAATGTACCGCACATGGTCTGCTTCATAAATGGTTTTCACAGTTTTATTCCCTCATCACCATTAGCTGAATTTAGTCTGCATCAAGATACACAAGAAATTAATAGAGTGCAGGAAATAGACTTCACATTTGCGTAATACTTATGGTAAATGTTCAGTTTAGCTCAGTCATTATTGTCCTATGAATCAGGTGGGGATAAAAAGGAATCAATGATCTTACAAACACAACATAACACGGCTCCATCCACACTATTGTCAACAATGCTAACTCAGAGATTTTACCATGTTCACTTCTCTATGACAACACATAACATGAGCCAACTTAACTTAAACTACACTAATGCTAACCTAAACCAATCTGACATAACTTAATCCAGTGTTAACCAAACCTGACCAAAAATTAAACCAAATGATGTTGGGTTTTATTAATATGTCACCGCCCTAAAGGATGTAGCTAAGTCCGTTGCTTCTGTGAGTCGCCCCAGAATGCATTATCCTGTACAGTCAGTCCTCGACTTACGACGGGGTTAGGGACCGACGACCGGGTCGGAAGTCGAATTGGTCGTAAGTCGAAAATGCGAAAATAATACAGCTCCTCCCCGACTTACGACCTACTCGACTTACGACCACCCGCACTTACGACCTGCCTCAGTCGTACCAAAATTTTGTCAAATTACGTATTTTCGAGTCCCAGCGTCGGTACACAGACAAAATTTTTTTTTGTAATTCACTTTAAAATGGCTGGCAAGCTTAAAAGTGAGAGTTTTGTGATGCTGAGAAGAAAAAGAGACACCCATTTTAGATGTTCTATGTATTATTTAAGCATTTTCAACTTACGACTATTTCAACTTACGACCTGGATTTGGGTCCCTAACCCCGTCGTAAGTCGGGGAGGAGCTGTACATAGAAAATCTAAAATTGGTGTCTCTTTTTCTTCTCAGCACCATGTGAACTCTCACTTTTAAGCTTGCCAGCCATTTTAAAGGGAATTACAAACGAAAATTTTGTTAGTACACAATGCGATCACTAACGTCGGGACTCGAAAATACGTAATTTGAAAATATTTTATATGACTGCGGTGGTCGTACAGGTTGTACCTCTCTAGTCCGGCAACCTCGGGACCTGACCGGTGCCGGACCATGGAAATTCACCCTTTTCCTGGTTAGATAGTGACTTGTGCTTATGCCTGGAAGCACTAGCACCACTTTCTCTGCGTCATGGTCTCTTTGAAGACATATTGAAGGGTTAAATGTCGTATAGTAGCTTCTCAAATTTCGCGAGTTTTTAATTCTTAACGTATTTTATTGGAACACACAAAAAAATAAATAAATAAAAATTTTGACGGCGGAAACTTGAATTTCGACGGGTTTGAACGGCCCGCCAACGTGCAGACGACGTGCATAATCGTGTAAACAGGGTCATTTCTCTTATGTACAAAAGATTCATTATTGTTTATTACTGAATGTCTTTTTTATTGAATTAATGTTTATATGTGCAAAATGAGCAATACAATTCATTAATAATACGTAGAACATTAAAACACATGAGGAAATGACACAGCATTGTTTTCGTTGATTACAAAACCAGTGACTGACTGGTTCTACATATAAAACTGAAGAAAATAAGACCTTGGTTGTAGCTGTAGTAAAATTAATATGGTTGTTTTAAGTAATGTTATTTAATGTTAATAAATGGAACAATAGAAGTAGCTAACGATAATGGTAAAGAAAAAGAGAGATCGCATATGTAAGTGCGCATGCGCACACGTGAAAACATATCGTCATTACTTTACATAAGAATATGAAAGCAACACTTATTTACTGTTCATATATATTTTAATTAATGTTTCTGAATTTGTTTTTATTGAATTAATGTACGTGTGTGCAAAATTAACAATACAATTTATTAATAATACGTGGAATATTAGAGGAGACGAGACGGCTGCCGGCATTGTTTATGTTAAAGCTTACGAAACCAGTGACTGATTGGTTCTACATATAAAACTGAAGAAAATAAGACCCTGAGTTTAGCTGTAGTAAAATTAATGTAAAAAATGAATATGGTTGCTTGAAGTACCTGTAATGTTATTTAATGTTAATAAATGGAACAATATAAGTAGCTAACCATTAATGGTAAAAAAAAAAGTGAGACTGCTCGTATGTAAGTGCGCACATGTGAAAATATATCGTCATTACTCTACATAAGAATATGAAAGCAACACTTATTTACTGCTCATATATATTGAAGGGTTAAATGTTGTACTCTGTATAGACAAGCAGAGAGAGAGAGAGCAGCCGAACTGCCGGATGTAAACAAACCTTAATTTCCCGCGGCATTTTTTTTTTAAGGGGATTAGCCCACCCAGGCATAGGTCACTGACCCACATTGGGGCCTGAGGGGCAAAAATTTAATACTCCTGTAATAATAATAATAATAATTCAGATAAAAAAAAAAAGAAAAAAAAAAGCTGCCTATCTACCTATTGGACAAACTAGAATCGTTCCTGACCACGGGAGTTTCCGGACCACAGAATGCCGGACTAGAGAGGTACAACCTGTATGTCCTGGTGGTCGTAAGTCGAGTAGGTTGTAAGTCGAGGAGTACAGTACCTGTACATTGTTTTAAGTTGTTTTCTTATGCAATTGTGTAATACAGGTATGGTGATATCTCCATTAGCCGGAACAGTTGGTGCGGAGCACTTCCGGAAATGAGAGATTTCTAGGTAACAAGACGACTCTCAAAACCGGAAAGAAAATCCCTCGTCCCCGGAATTTTCTGGGTAACGAAAAATTTTTATCAGAATTTCCAGAAAAAGCGCCTAATTTTCTTCTCTCAAACCCGGAAAAAAAAACTCACCCATCCCCGGAATTTTCTGGAATTTTCCGGAAAATTAGCTTCTCGGAAAATCATTCCCAAAGCCGGAATTTTCCGGAAAATTCCGGCTTTGGGAATGATTTTCGAAAACATTTCAATTCCGGTTATCAGAGAGTTCTAGGTTTGAGGGATTCCGGCTAACGGAGATATTACTGTACAGGTAGTTGTACATTATGACAGTGATTATTTGACATAATGAATGTTTTGCTGTACATAACTAACTATGTTGTCGTAATGTATTTCAGGATGTCACCACCTTTTCACTCCAGCTGCTTTGGGACTCGATAATTTTACAGAAGTCAGGGAGAGGACGGCATTTCAGTTCACGAATATGTCGGATAAGTTTAAGATGCGGATGGAGGAAATAATTGCCTCTAAGGGAAAGACAATGATATTTACTGAGGACCTGAAGAATGTGGTGCACCTAGCAGAGGCCAAGGATGAGGACCTCTCATTAGTGATGGAGATGACCAAAAAGTATGTGATGGATGGATGGTAATTATACTGTAGTTGACTAGAAAAAATGGTTGAAGTGTCTTAATGTGATCCTTTTATTCCCTAAACAGAGAGAGAGAGAGAGAGAGATAATAAACGGTTTATTAATAGAGTTGCAGCCGGTGGCTGAAAATATACAGACTTACATTTGATTTAGACATAATGATATAATATGCATTGAATACATTTACAGGCCTGTACAGTACATCAATCAGGAGTTGTTTATTATTTTAACAATAGATGGGATGGTGCTGTTCTTATATCTATCGGTGCGGGCTCTTATGGGCTGAATTTTGTTGTAGTGGCGGACTGCGCGAGGTGGGCGGGGGGCTACCGGTGGCAAGGGTTGGCGATGACGAGGGTGGTGCATTAATTGGCTGCCAAACCTTTCCAGTGCTTGGTGGTGGAGGTCACTGAGGGATGGCATTTCCAGGGTGGAGAGAGCGTTGGTGTAGCCGGAGTATTCTGCGCCGAGCATGATTCTGCAGGCCCTTTTTTGTACCTTCTCTAGCTGACGTTGTTGGGTGGAGTTGAGAGAAAATGACCAGGCTGGTGACGCATACGTTAGTTTGGGGAGAATAAAGGTGTTGTAGATGGTCCTCAGCTCTGGCGTGGGTGTCCCAAGTGACCTAAGTCTTCGTAGCATGTAGAGGCAGTACGAGGCTGCCTTGACTGTGTTATTTACATGGGCGTTCCAGTCAAGTTTGTTGTCTATAGTTACACCCAGGAGTTTGGCAGACTGCACCAGCTGGAGAGGATGGACACCCACTGTGACTGCTGGGGCTTGCACTGGAGTGGTGGCGGTATTGATGTGCATGACTACGGTTTTGGTGTGGTTGATGGTGACCTTGTTCTCTGTAGTCCATGCGTGTAGCCTGTCCAGGGTGCCTTGTAGCGATGAGTAGTCTGGTGCGGTGTTGTCCACTGAAACCCCCACAGTGCGGTCATCCACGCACTTCCACCTGTGAGGAGTGTCCGTTAGAGTGTCATTGATCAGGATGAGGAAGCACAGTGGTCCCATCTTGGTCCCCTGGGGAACACCACAGGTGAGGTGTTGGAATGTGGAGACCAAGCCCTCATACCTCACTGCTTGGCGACGTCCACTCAAGAAATCAGTGAGCCATGAGACCAGGTTGGTGGGCAGCCCTAGTGCAATAGCCTTGTTGATAACAGTGCAGTGATCAACAAGGTCAAAGGCCTTCCTGAAGTCCACAAGGGCAACTGCCAGTGATGTCTTACATTTCTGCAAGTTTTTGTGCAGAAAATCCAGAAAGCTCACCAAATAGTGTGATGTAGAGGAGGTCCTCATATTGCCAAATTGCTGTGGATCAATTGACTGATAGATACTGGCAAATGCCCACTCAAAAACAAAGTCCTCACAGAATAGACTATGTATGGGGGTAATGGCAACTGGCCTGAGGTCGTTAGGGGACTGTGGGGTGGTGACCTTGGGTATGTGGGTGACAAATGCGGTTTTCCATTCATTAGGGCATTTGCTTTGTCTGAGGGATGCATTAATAATAGAACAGAGGGGGGTGGCAAGTTCGGCTGCAAATTCCTTGTATATTTTGATTGGGAGGTCAATTGTGGTCGTGGAGTGTTTGGATTTAAATTTCAGGAGTTTGTTGGCGATTTCATATGGTTGGACACTGGGTGGGGGAAGGTAAGTAAGCTGGGAGGAGAGTGAGGTCAAGACTGGGTAAGGTATGACATATGGTAGCAAAATGGTTATTAATTATCTCAGCTGCCTCCTCACTAGGTACTTGTGAGATGAAAGGAAGTGTGGGAGACTGACGGTTGAGACCACAGAGATCTTTTACCTTGGAGTACCACTGACTGATGCCGACTTCCTTGAGGCCGTGCACTTTCCTGGGATAATAAGTCTTCTTGGCCGACTTGATTTCCCTGATGACCTGGTTACGTAGACTTTTGTACAGGCTGTTGTTGGTGTAGTATGCCTTGTTGCGCTGCTCAATAAGTCTTTTTATGCGGGGCGTAATCCACGGGACATCATCGGGGTGGATCCTCAGTGTCTTGGCTGGAAAGAAGTGGTGGTAGGCTTTGGTGATAGTGTCCAGGTAATTATCCCACTTGTTCTGCACATCGTCTACCGTGATCACTTCAGTCCAGGGATACCGGGTTATCCATTGTCCAAAACGCCGCATAGCAGAGTCGGGGGTGGGTCGGTAAGTCCTGGTGGCAACTGGCGGTGGTGAGAAGGTGGGGGTAGGTGACCACAGCAGGGACAGGTGGGGGCTGCGTCCCATGGGAGGCAGCGGCTGGGGGGGAAGGTAGTGGTTACCGAGATCAGTCATGATGGGGTCCACGGTGGCATTGCCTTGTGTGGGAAAGTCTACTATTTGTGTAAGGTGGAGGTGTTGGGTGATGTCACTGATGTCTAACTCATGGAAGTCACCGCATATCACTAGTTTAGCACATGGAAATCTGGATCTCAGGGAGTCAGCAGTGTCTCTAATATGAGTACAGTGGGGTATGCTATAACGAATCTAACTGGTTCTAGAACCTTGTTCGTTATAGCATTCGTTCGTTATAGGATTAATCCGTTCCAGGCCCCCAAATACAACCACTTAACACTGAAAAATATAATATAAAATTGTAAAGATTGTAAAAAAGTGCATACATATGCATCTAAACCTCTGAAATAAAGAATATCATTAATACTTGTAATAAAAAAACAATAAATTAGTAAAAAAAAAAATTTTTTTTTTTTAAATAATGTTCGTTGTAGGAGTTTCGTTCTTTATAGCATTCTCAATTTTATAGGTAAAACCGTTCATTATAGGAATATTCGTAGTAGGATCCGTTCTTTATAGCATACCCCACTGTAATAAGTACATTGGCGGTTGGTGCGCTGGGGGGATGATAGCATACACAAACAATGAGGGAGGCAAGCTGGCAGCGGTGGGAGGTGGGAGTGACCTGAACCCACAAGGCTTCTACATCTTCAGGTACATTAACGCCTAGGGGTGATGGTTTGAGGTCACTGCGACAGTACAGAACTACACCACCACCTCTCCTGTCCTTTCTAAGGTGGTGAAATAACTCATAGTTTTCTATGGCACAGATCTCAGGAACAATTTGCCACGCCTCGGTACTCGCCACAATACCTGCACCAACTGAACTTCACTGTGACACTGACCTCCTCCACCTTGTTGCATAAAGATGTGACATTGGACAGCAGTAGGGATGGTAGGCTGTACCATAGTCGCGGCACTTCATAGCGAGTACACTGTCTTTCAAGTACTGGTTTGACTTTCCTATGCTAGCTCAGCGTGATGATGGGGATTCGTCTGGGAATGCGGCGACCCCGTCTGCAGCCGCGGTTGTGGAAGATACTCAGCGCCTTTAGTAGAGTGATGGTGTGGGGTGGAGGATAGCCAGCACCAGACTTCAGCCGAAACAGGTCGGTGCGACGACACCGTGCCACTGGAACAGACATATTCACAAGTCTGGCACTTACAGTCACTGACACCTTGAGAATACGCACTGTCTACCCGTAAAAGTACTGAACTGCCTTAAGTACCTACAGGTCGACGTGATGACCTTGGCTGCTACTGAGCGCCAGGAGACACGTCCTCACTCAGTGAGGTCACTAAGGTGTGTGTGTGTGTGTGTGTCACACATAACATCTGCACTAATGTAGTTCATTTGATGTAAAATATGCATACAGGTATCCCTCGTTTAATGACCAGGATAACTTTCCTGAAAACTGATCGTTATGTGATGTGATCACTAAACAAGGGATAACAAGAACTTATATCCGAAATGAGAAATAATATCTATGGAGATGGTAGTTAGCACACACAGTTGAGGAGAGGGGAGCAGTGTGGGGATGTCCCAACTGTTTGCTGTCTTGTGTCCCGTGTGGATTGAAACAATTGCCAAATGGCAAATCGGGGGAAATTACGTAGAATTTGCTAAACAGTAAACCCTCGCCCTATGCGAGGATTAGGTTCCTCCAAAACTGGTGTGTTGGGCAGAATCATGTTGGGAAACTTAACTTATGGGTAAAATGGGGTGGTGGGATCATGGCTGCGTATGGGCTCTTATGACATGAAATACCTTTTAAACATTATAAAATTATATTACTGTACACTCGCAACAAAAAGTATCGGTGCATACTGTAGTGTGAACAATTTGAGACCAGTGACGATAGGTATTGGGAAAGGCGAGTTGTTCCAGCCGTATGTTGGCAGCCCTGTAATCCTGCTGAGCAGCTACTATGGCCTGGTCAAGTGAAATAAACCGTTATAAATAAGGTCGGGAAGTGATAAATAGACAGTATTTGTGATACTTGTGAATATTGCCACTTTAATTTATGCTACCAAATAAACCACTCAACCTGGTCGTCCTGAGGGGTGGTGCAGCGTGGACGGCAGCTCCGAGACCTGTCGTCTGTAGCACCAGTTTCGAGGTATCGCCGAATCCATCGTGCAGCGGTGTTCCTGTGGACACCAACCCGCCGGCTAATATCTGTGACGTCGAACCCTTCGTTATGAAGGGCAATAATAGCTCCTCATGTTCCCTCTGAGGTTTCCATGTCGTCTGGTATGTGTAGATCTCTACTGCTTCATGTTGCCTCTGTTTTATACCCACGTTCACCGAGACTGAACCCTCGCTCATCTTTCAGTCGACACAAAGCAACAATCCGAAAAGAGGAAACAAACACACTGATTGTCAGCCATATGGCAACACCTAGTGGGGGGGGGTTATGAGGATACACTTACCAACCTTCCCGGCATATCACAGTGTATACGTATCGTTTCGAAAGGCGTCGATCACACTCTGCACCGATACTTTTTGGTGCGAGCGTACATACTGTACTCAGCGATCCATGCTACGCTATCGACAACAGATCCTTTCTCATTCACTTGTCCACTGATCCAGACATTTAATAGTTTTCCATTTTCTCTAAGTACCGCTCCCTCCTTGGTACTTGAGCTACTATAGCACTAAGAGATGCAGATGCTTTCACACTTGCACATATTTTGTCCTCACAGATACAAATAGTGTGTATGGTGGCTTCATTTACAGTTCTCACAGGCAAGTGTTGCTACACATGCTCCATCACGTAGCCAATCTAAAATCTTTATTTTTTTGGATAATGGCATCACTTTTCTACATTTCTTGAGTGTGCTACCATCACTAGCATCATCTCTGCATTTGGGGGACATACTGCAAGGGCAAACACACAAAACAACGCAAAACCCAAAAGTTCCAAGACTGCATTAGTACAATGTTGGACGAGCGCATAAGCAAGACTGTTGGGCATCTCCAACTGGCGCGTGGCTGAGGCATAGCGGAGGAGGGGGAGGTGGCGTGTTGTTAACCCGCTTATATTCAAATCTTCAGTGTTGGACAAATTATTTGGTCACATACAGGATGGTATTTAAATGCGTGTAGTGAAAATTGCGTTGGACAAACCAGCATTCGGTGAGGGTTCACTGTATAGAAATTAAACTACTGTACACTACAGTAAAGTAACATTCAGCAAGTCCATGTACAAGTATTTTTGCAGTGTATTTTACCCCTTCACCACCCTCATGGCACCATATAATGTTAAGATTCACCTCCGAACTCAAGGACTTGTGGGAAAGCTTGGCCTTGCATGATAAGGAAGGCAAAACAGCAGTGCACTTACCCAACATTATATCAAAGTTCACTTTATACACTATCACAATAGTACACTGTTATCTAACTTAGTCCATAGAGTAGTCAATAATCTATAAAAAGTACATAAGGGACGATGCACAGAGATTGATAATGTATGCAGAGATAACAGCGAGGTACAGTAGACAGTGATCAAATGACATGCAGTAAACACTAGTACAGTATGCTCTCAATTTATAGGAATCTGATATCTTGAACTCTTGATTTAGAGGAAGGAAATTTTCCGTTATTTTGCACTTGATTTAGTGAACTTGTTTGCTAAATCGAGATTAATTCCATTAATATGCTCACACCTACGGGGAAATAGAAACATTATTCATGGGGGTTCAGGGTTTCTTTTAAATTTTCTCTGTAATTTCCAAACTTTTTTTCCCAATTGATGGCACTCTTGACTTTCTCCCCAACACCACTTCCTTTCTGAGACATCTGAGAGACTTTTGGCCTAATGTCTAAGCACAGTAGTTAGTTGACCTAGATGTAGACCGAGGTAGCAGTGTACAGTACTTTGTGTGCATTACTTTTATTTAATTCATTTTATTAAAACTGTGTTTCTTTCATAAAAGTTGGATACATTTTTTTAAGTTTAACAAATTTATTGGCAAAGCTTGGAATGCAGTTTGCCTATTCTGAGTAATTCAGTCAGGTCTTGACACTGAGAGTGGCATCACTTCTCACTGCCACTAAGACAGAGGTTCATACACAAAGAAATACATCATATTCATTAACAGGTATATATACAGGTACTCCCGACTTCTGACGGGGTTGGGGACCCACATCCAGGTAATGAAGTCTAAGAAATGGTGCGTAAGTCGGAAATGCTTGAATAACACATAGAAAATCGAAATTTAGGTCTCTTTTTTCTTTTCAGCACCACAACACACTCACTTTTAAGCTTGCCAGCCATTTTAAAGTGAATTACTGAGTGAAAATTTTGTCTGTGTACTGACTTTGGGACTCAAAAATACATATGACCATATATATATAGTTGTACCCCAACTTGTGATCCGTAATAGAACCCAGAGGGTCCCGTTAAGTGAAATCTGCGTTAAGTGAACAACAGAACATATGGGATTAATTCCAATAGAAACCAGCCGACCCCCAACTCCACTTTTTGAAGACACATAACTATTGGGCTAATGAAATATATATGGATCTCAGGCTGGGTTTTGCGGTAAATGATACGGGGTGTGTGAATATAACAAAGTCAGGACTGCTTTTAGTATCCTGGTGGTCCAGCGCCATGCCTGGTCACAGTCATAAGGGCCGCGGGGTTCGAATCCTGGCGTGGCTGGGAGGTGTTGATTGAGCAGAAGTCCGCTGCTATTGGGCTAATGAAATATATATATATATATATATATATATATATATATATATATATATATATATATATATATATATATATATATATATATATATATATATATATATATATATATATATATATATATATACACTTCATTTTTAGTCCATATAACACGCGGACTTTGAACATATAATCAACGACCTCACCAGCAAGGAATCGAACCCTCGACCTACTGGGTGTGACGGAACGCTTACCGGCTAGGCCATAAGGACACTAAAAGCAGTTCTAGACTCTGTTATATATCACACAAAGCCTGTTCATCGAGCTGATGGCGCCATGAACCTCATTGGGAAACTGCCCGTGCCTCTTATGTGGTGTCAGTAGCATTTTACCGAATCCAGCTGGTATGAAATGTGAGGTACATATATATACTTCATTTTTAGTCCATATAACACGCGGACTTTGAACATATAATCAACGACCTCACCAGCAAGGAATCGAACCCTCGACCTACTGGGTGTGACTAGGGAACGCTTACCGGCTAGGCCACAAGGACACTAAAAGCAGTTCTAGACTCTGTTATATTTCACACAAAGCCTGTTCATCGAGCTGATGGCGCCGTGAACCTCATTGGGAAACTGCCCGTGCCTCTTATGTGGTGTCAGTAGCATTTTACCGAATCCAGCTGGTATGAAACGCGAGGTACATATATATACTTCATTTTTAGTCCATATAACACGCGGACTTTGAACATATAATCAACGACCTCACCAGCAAGGAATCGAACCCTCGACCTACTGGGTGTGACTAGGGAACGCTTACCGGCTAGGCCACAAGGACACTAAAAGCAGTTCTAGACTCTGTTATATTTCACACAAAGCCTGTTCATCGAGCTGATGGCGCCGTGAACCTCATTGGGAACTGCCTGCGTTTCAGCCGGGTAAGCGTTCCCTAGTCACACCCAGTAGGTCGAGGGTTCGATTCCTTGCTGGTGAGGTCGTTGATTATATATATATATATATATATATATATATATATATATATATATATATATATATATATATATATATATATATATATATATATATATATATATATATATATATATATATATATATATATATATATATATATATATATATATATATATATATATATATATATATATATATATATATATATATATATATATATATATATATATATATACACACACACACAAGTAAATCACTGTAGGTGCGCGTGATCTAGGTATATGCTGATAACCACAAGGAAAGAAGAAAACACGAAGTTCCCAAGCGCTTTCGTGTAATTCACATCTTCAGGGGTGAGTACAGATGTGAATTACACGAAAGCGCTTGGGAACTTCGTGTTTTCTTCTTTCCTTGTGGTTATCACATTCGTTAGAAACTCATCAAATACCATAGGAAAAACATATTTCTAATATCCAAAGAAAATACGGTGCACTACTATAAATTGACCGAAAGATTTACCAATAAACATGTGTAATGCAATGTGTCTTTTATTTTTATCTTAAGGTAACTAGTTTTTTATAATTTACTGTGGATTTATTTTAATATTTGAGACAATAATTTTTTTTTACTTTATACTTTCAGTACTGAAATACTTTATGAATGAGATACTTGTTTACTTCTACTTGAGTAAAATTTTGCCTATGTAATAACACTTTTACTTCAGTAACAAAGTCTGGTACTTTTTACAACTCTGACACTTCTGTACATGTTGCTAACACAAGCAGTATGTCACATCAGCCTGAAGTCCCACAAATTGCTCAAACATTGTCAGCCTAAACATCTTATCTATCAAAAGGAAGAGCAGTATCTCACATTTAATGGTCATAATTTATAAATTCTATTTGGGCAAATATCCATATTGCAAATGTTTGTAATGTGGGGGAGGGGGAGCACTTTTCTGCAGATGGTGACTTAACCCTCTGGTACTCCTGGCTGGTCGGAAATCTCAACCCTTCGCAGTCTTTTGACACAAATAATGTGGGTAACAGGAGCAGTTTATCCATTTAGTAAATATTGAGTAGAGCGATCTAGACCCAAATTGCACCTTTAGAGGTGCAACTGTCAGCCCACGAGGCTAGTGGGTGCTCTCAGTGTGAGATACAGCTGAGTGAGGGGGGGGGGGGTCATGCCAACACAGAAATGCTTAGCAATGTAATCTGCATCAAAAGACCATAAGAGGGCTAATTTGGATGTGAATAGAAATTTATCTAAATTCTATATCATATTATTGTACTTCTATGGTTATATTCACTGTCATGTGTTCTATTGTGAGACTGACACACTCCTTCCTTCACAGGTTCAACCAGCAGCATCAGGGCCTTCGTTTTGGGGCGTTTGTGTTTGGTCCAGTCGTTATGAGGATGTACCATCATTTAAATCAGCCTGATGCTGCATTACAGGTAAGTCTATTATTCAGGCAATCTTACTACAGGTACTACAGTATTGTGGTACAGTACACTGTGGCCAGAGAGATGTTGCTCTACTGATTAATTACATTTAGTATTTTCTGAGTTACTGTACCACCTTGACAGGAAGCTGGTTGAGCCAAGACTTGATCTACGACTGGTAAGGGAACTGAACAATATAATGTACAGTCTGCCCCCAAGATTTGTGCATTTTTACTTTGCGGTTCTCGTTTATTCGCGGATGACACCCTGGATGTACCCAAGAATGTCTGTGGGTAGTTTTAAAGTTGCCGATATTTTTGCGGCTGGGACAGGGAGCCATTCGTTCTAGAGACAGTAATTTCCTCTACCTGTATTGTAAATATGTGTGTGTGTGTGTGTGTGTGTGTGAGGGTGTTAAGCTTAAGAGATAAGTCACATAATGTCGGGATGGACCTCAATAGCTCCAGTTCATTCCTGGGCTCGCCAAGTAGCTATCAAGCTCCTTCAGTTGAGGAGTTTGTGGATGATTGTTGCCTCCACAGTGAATGAGTCTGACTCACTGTGAACTGTTCCTTTAATCGAGGTGTGGCTGTGGTGATGTCACTTTTCAAGTAATTGATGAATGGCCGAATTTTTAACACTATGTAACGTCTGGCGGGTGTTGGGGGGGTGGGGGGGGGGGTAGTCGTACAGGTTGTACCTCTCTAGTCCGGCATTCTATGGTCCGGAAACTCCCGTGGTCTGGAACGATTTTAGTTTGCCCAATATATATATATATATACAGTAGAAGTCCAAAAATCCGGACTGCTTGGGGATTGGGTCGGTCCGGATTTTCTAATTGTCTGAATTCTCAGGCAGTACTTTTAAAATTCAAATTTAAGGAGGAATAAGAAGAGATGAACAGGTACATTTTGATAGTTTATTCATTAGCAAATATAGCATGCTTCATTTATCAAAACAAGCAGTTTTAAGGAAAAAGCTGTGAATTCTAGAATTTTATTCTTTGCCTTTTTTATATCATAAATTGTAGACTTTCCAATGTCGTATGTTTCCATTAGAACAGTATTGCTCACACCACGTTCTAGTTTCTTAATTATTTCAAGTTTGTCACTCAATTTCAACGTGTTCTTCTTTCTCTTCACACAACGAAGTTTATCTACTTTAGGAGCCATTATTATGGGCTTGTACAGTACTCTGTAAATGGAAAGAGTAGGACTCATAATATTGTTATATTACAATGGTATTCTATTCATACTGTGCTTGATATAATGCATTCACGGAAATGTAATATTTTTGCTGAACGTACGTATTACAGTGGAAAGTGGGATAAAATCGTGACGAAAACAATGACTTTCGCTTTCTTTTGTTCAAAAGATGTTACCGTAATCGCTTTTCGAATGGTTTTCAGTTAAAAACTGTTGTATTACAATAATATTCTATCCTAATTGACTTGAATAAATACTATGATACCATATTTCTGAATATTTTCATTAAAATCCATCAAAATCATTTTCCTTGTCATCGTCTGCAGCACCAAACAGCTTCTCCCAGTCCTCTCCTTGAACAGGGCTAGAGGGTACGTGTTTTTCGAATCGTTTTCAGTTAAAAAACTATTACATCACACGTATATTTTACCTAAACTGCGCCTGAATGAATATATTCTCGGAAATAAATAGTAGTTTTGCTGAAACGTGATGTATTTCAATGTAAAATAGGATAAAATACATGACGAAAACAAAAGACTTTACCTAAGCTTCTGTTCTTGAGATGTTACTCGTTTTTTTAATAGTTTTCGGTTAAAATTCTGTTACATTACAATGATATTCTATTCATACTGTGCTTGATATAATACATTCACGGAAATGTAATATTTTTGCTGAAATTACGTACGTATTAAAGTGGAAAGTGGGATAAAATCGTGACGAAAACAATGACTTTCGCTTTCTTTCGTTCAAAAGATGTTACCGTAATCGCTTTTCGAATGGTTTAGTTAAAAAACTGTTGTATTACAATAATATTCCCTCCTAATTGACTTGAATAAATACTTGAATGGAAATATACAATATTTTTGTTGAAAACCACCTGGTGCAGAATTATAAATGGTAAACAATTTGCCTTCAGCACTGGAGCCAGGCACGCTGAGCCCAGCCAGTTAGGGAAGGAGTTGCGTTTGGCAGGTTTGTTGTTCCATTCTCAAAAATGTGGGTAACTATAAACAGAATATCAATTAACGATTTCTTGGTTCAAAAATCAGGGTCGAACTATAAACTAGGGGTTATAGACTTATATATACAGTATGTTGTTTCATTGATTTGTCAAAGTGGCACCACGGGTCGCTTGTTGACACATACAAAATGCCCGCTAAAAAAAAAAAAAAAGAAAAAAATTAGTTTTTAAAAGTGACTGTGGTCCGGATTTCTGCATCCGGATTGGAGTTTTATTGAAACCAGCCACCTTATCTGAATTATTATTACAGGAGTATTACATTTTCAGCCTCAGGCTCATGTGGCTGACCTGTACCTGGTACAATCTCGTAAAAAGCCATGAAATAAGGTTTGTTTACATCCGTGTTCGGCTGTTTCTCTCTCTCTCTGTTTGTCTATACAGAGTACAACATTCAACCTTCAATATATATGAACAGTAAATAAGTGTTGTTTATATGCTTATGTAGAGTAATGACGATATAGCCATACAAAGATTTTACATACGCGATCTACTTTTTTTTCTTTAATATTAATGGTTAGCTACTTATATTGATTTATTAACATTAAATAACATTACTTCAAACAACCATATTAATTTTTACATTACTATACAACCGTGGGTCAGATTTTCTGTTTTTATATGTAGAACCAATCAGTCACTGTTTTTTAAACGTTAACAAAAAATAAGTCATTTCTCCTGTGTTTTAATATTCCACGAATTATTAATGAATTGTATTGTTTATTTTGCACACAAACATATTTAAAAAAAATCAGAAACATTAATTAACATATAGTCGGCTCTTAACATTTGTGGAGTTAGGTAACAGAGATACCCGAATGTTAAAAACCGTGTACTAGTTGCCCCCTAAAAACCGGGCCCCTATGTCCTTATTTACCGAGATACCTGTGTGTAGTTCGAAGTTTAGACCAAATTATTTGGCAAAAATTTAGAACATCTCTAAACGGTAATAGTTTCGTTAGGTTGAAAAATATTTACTCAGTAACTACCAGTAAACAATGGAAACGATGCACCAACACTGGTTTTGTAATCAATGAAAAAATAATGTCTTTATCTCTGCGTTTTAATATTCTACGTATTATTGTTGAATTGTATTGCTCATTTTGCACACATAAGCATTAATTCAATAAAATTCAATATCAGTAATAACTAATGAATCTTTTGTACATAAGAGAAATGACGCTGTTTACACGATTGTAATGCCTTGAACTTTTGCCGACTGTTCAAACTCAAATTTAGCGTTTCAAAATTTTTAATTATGGAGTGTTTCCAAATAAAAACGTTGAATTAAAACTCGCAATTGAGAAGCTACTGTATGACATTTAACCTCAAAATGTCTTCAAAGACATCATGAAAGTGGTGCAAACTGCACAAGTCACTATCTGTCCAAAAGGGTTAATTTCCATGGATCAGAATTTCATGGTCCGGCACCGGTCAGGTCCCGAGGTTGCCGGACTAGAGAGGTACAACCTGTACTTAGCTATTTAAGCAGAATTTTAAATGCGCTCAGTCTAACACATATACAGTGGTCCCTTGATTAACGAACACAATTGGTTCCACAGAGTCATTTGTTAACCGAAAATTTTGTTAACTGAATCTGTTATTTCAATGGGATATTGGGTAATTGGTTCCAACTCATACAAGTACATACAAAAAGCCAAAAATGCCTTAAGTCAGAAACACTCCTAAAAATCCCCTAAATTGCCCTTAAATCACTATACTGTATACTGTATATATGTGTACATATACACTAGAACTCTTAAATCACTACTGTAATGTGGTACAGGTGATTAATTTTTATGTCATGTGCAAAATATATGACGTTTATATTTAAATTATTCACTGTCTTGCAGTGATTCCAGCAGTGCAAATTATATTCTCCTAACTTTAGTCTGTGATATTATATAAGATAAAACTATAAGCTTAACACCACCAAACCCTGGCTGGGAGGGAGGGTGGGGGAGGTGACAGTGACATGTTTGACAGTTGGCTATAGGGTCAGAAGGTCTAGTGAAGCAACAGTATTTATTTGTTTATTTATGTCCTTCAGATTGAGTTTTTGTTTTTGTTTATAAAATGTCACAAGTGACCGGGGAGAATATAATTTACATTGCTGGAATTCTTATAAGATAGTGATCAATTTGAATATAATCATGCTATAGATTGCACTAGAAATTTTTTTTAGTAATCATTTAGTACATTATTTTGAGTACATATACAGTACAGCTTTGCCCTTAGGACAGTGTGTATGTAAATGAGTAAATATAAATTAATAAAGTTACATATCGAGCCAAAAATATTAGTTGAAAAACTTTATGGAGACAGAGTTTGGATGGCAAAATTTTAGAATGACCAATAATTTTAATATAAAAAATGCAAAAATATTGAAGACAACTTTAATGATATTTACTCCACTGGAAAAGAATGTAAACATAGAACCGATTACTGTATTGGCGGACTAGCTGATCAGCTGATCGGGTGATGCGCACAACAAAGCGTGTTTCTCCTAAGGCTTTCGTTAATCGAAGTTTTGTTCGTCAATGGAACTGAAAATCCTTATGGGAGCTAATTCGTTAACCAAAATTTCGTTAATTGAACCATCCGTTAATCGAGGGACCACTGTATATATACTGTACAGGCTTTATATCTAAGGTGGAATTATGTAAAGCATTTTAGAATCACAGCCTCTTTACAATTCATTTTAATTACAGTACAGTAGACCCTTTCCATTCACGATTTTGACGATTCACGATAAACAGCTGGCGGCTTGGGTGCAACATGCGAGCCTTCTCCCTCAGCGAACGAGTCAACCCACGCGCCTACAGCGTCTTCTTCATCTGTTTGCCCTCACCCAGTACCCGTGACCTAGCATCCCGTGTCATAATCTCAAAACTTTCGTGTTTCTTTGTGAAAGCAATCCCTAAAAGACTGCCTTGTGTCATTACTAGTGATGCTAGTGGAGTGAAACTTAAAAGGTGATGACCCTGGCAAAGAAAGTTGAATTATTAGAGAAGTTGAAGGGGGGGATGAGTGCTGCCTTGCCTGGTCGGTTGTTTGATTCCACAGTGCGGCATATAAAGAAGAATGAACAAGCAATTCATGATTCTGTTAAAGCGAGTGCTCCTGCAAGTGCTAAAGTGGGGCTGGTTGTTCGTGACATGAACATAGTAAAAACAGAGAGCACTGAACATTTGGGTTGAGGACCACCACGCCAAAAATGTTCCGATCGACAGCAACGAGATTTTTGAAGAGGCTATAAGTCTTAACGCTCATTTTTACGAGTCAACAGGTGGTGAAGGGGCTAGTGCGGTGACTGAACCAACTTTTAGTGCCAGTAAAGGTTGATTCGAGCATTAAAACAAGATTCTCGCCCCATAATGTGAAGCTGACTGGGGAGGCCACATCAGCTGACCACACAGATGCAGATACATGTCCCACCAAGCTAAAGAAAATAATGGAAGAAAAAGGCATTTAATGCCAATGAATTTGGTTTATATTGGAAGAAAATTCCTTGTAGAACATACATAAACAAGCAGGAGGAGTGAATCTCTTGGTTCAAGGCAGCCAAGGACAGAGTGACACTTATCTTGTGGCAATACGTTGGCCACATGATCAAGGCTGGCTTGCTTTACCGCTCAGCAAACCCTAGGGCTTTAAAGGGTAAAAACAAGAACCTTTTGCCAGTTTTTTGCCATTCAAACAAAAAAGCATGGGTAATTGTGCAAGCATTCCTGGTCTGGTTCCATAAATGCTTCATCCCTGAAGTGGAAAAATACCTTGCTTCCAAGAAGATGAAATTAAGGCGTTATTATTGATAGATAATGCACCAGCCCTCCCAGAAAGTTTGTAGTTTAGCCATCCAGGTGTAGAGGTGGTGTTCCTACCCTAACACCACTGCTTCTATCCAGCCTCTTGATCAGGGTGTAACACGCATCTTCGAGGCATATTACACCCGACGCTCCTTTGGTCGTATCCGTATGCATGGATGAAGACCCTGCATTACCAACATCAGTGAAGCATTCAGTGAACTCAAACCAGAGACAGTGAATGCTTGTTGGCATACCTTATGGCCTGAGTGTGTGAATAACTTTCAGAGATTTCTGTCGATAGTAAAGAATGTGAATGACATTGTGAGTGTTGCACGTCAGTTGGGTGGTGAGGGGTTTGTGGACAGGGCTGTTAAAGACCTGGAAGAACTGATTGATGGGCATTGAGCAACTTACAGAAGAGGATTTGGAAGAGTTGGTAAAAAGTGCCAATGAAGATGAAGAGGAAGATATTATGGAATTACAACAAGAAGGTTGGAGCTTGGAAAATTTTGGTGAACTATTTTGTCGGGTAAAGATGGTGAATGATTTCATTGTTGACCACAACCCTTTCATGGAACAACCAGGTATTGTTTTCCTATCAGGAAATGTTTAAAAGACCTGAAAGCAAAGAAGAAACAACTACCAATCGCCATGTTTTTCACGAAAGAACTTGTTACTAATTTGCCACTCCACCCTCCTCCTCCCAGCCACGCGCCCGCCTCCGGTCGCGCGTCACTCCACCACCCGCCTCTTCAACAACTACCACTGCATCGCCCTCTTCCACCAGTGATCCTGATGATCCACCTATGCTTCAGTAACCAGATGTCTCCCTATGTACAATGCATCACTTCAACAAGCTCCAAACTTCCACATCAGAATGTAAGTACAGTATTGGTGACTAAAGTTTGTCATACACAGTACGTATAGATATACAACCTGTATATTAGTGCAGTTAGGTATTATATAATTGGCTATTCTTGGCTTCGTCAATTCTCGCCATTTCTTGGAACCTATCCCTTGCAAATAGCAAGAGTCTACTGTACAGTGGTCTCTCGGTTAACGAACACAATTCGTTCCACAGAGTCGTTCGTTAACCAAAAATTTTGTTAACCGAATCCATTGTTTCAATGGAATATTGGGTAGTGGTACCAGCTCACAGAAAAGTACATACAAAGTAAACAAAAAAATGCAGCAAAGTACACTTACTTTGAGGTGTGTATGTAGAAGGTTCCTGGTTAATGATGATGATGATGGGAATTAGAAGTGGGGTTGGAGGGAGAAAAGAAGTGGGGATGGAGGGAAAAATCACCTTTCAGGGGACCCATGCTTGATGCAGTAATTTCACCAATAAAATTTTAAGTTCACTAGGTGTAATTCAAGATTATTTTATTTAAATCAACACTGCACTGTGCTATATATTATCAATATGTTAAAAATTTCAGAATGACCAATAATTTTAATGTAAAAATGCAAAAATATTCAAGACATCAACAAAATCGATGTTCACTCCACTGTAAACAAAGCCAAACTGGCGCCTGGTGGGTGAGTCAAGCGGCTGATGGGCGCACGAAAAACTAGTTCCCTGTGCTGCATATATTATCAATATGTTAACTAAATTTTAAAATAATGAATAATTTTAATATAAAAAATGCACAAATATTAAAGAGCACAACTTTCTTGATATTTACTCCACTGGAAACGAATGTAAACATAGAACAGATTACTGAATTGGCAGACTAGCCCATCAGCTGATGCTCACAACAAAACTTGTTTTAAGTAAGGGATTCGTTAATCAAAGTTTTGTTTGTTAACCGAATTCTGGATCCTTATGGGAGGTAATTCGTTAACCGAAATTTTGTTAATCGAACCCGTTAACCGAGGCACCACTGCTCCTACCGTAAAATACGATAGTACTGTACTGCATTTTTGGTGTTTTTTATGTCACTACTTATCATTTTTTATACATTTAGTACATTAATCGTTATTATTATTATTGAAAAATTAAACAATAACCATGACCCCTAGGAAAGTGTTTGGTATCCATAAGGTGGTGAGAAGGTTAAGCCTAAGACCTTATCAGTGAACTAAAAGTAATTGTACAGTTATTTGTGTAGTAAAGCCTCGAATAATGACGTTAATGTGTCCTCCAATATTGCAGTGTAAGGTGAATCGTCTTATCGCGAATCATTAATTACCATTAAAATAAAGCAATAATAATGAGATGTGTTCCCAAGTGTGACCTTTTCATATCTTTTTGTGTGTCTTTTACCCTCTTTCCCCCAAAACAATACAATTAATGAAAAATGAAAACTATATTCTTTAAATAATGTTTCTGAATGCACCTTATACAATATAAATGAATAATAATATGGTCACACAAGAGGAGATGGGATGCCATTGTTTTTAGTTAGTGTTTACAGCCGGGAGTCCGGGACGATAGTTCTACAAGAGAAAATTAAGAAAATAAGACCCTGGTTATGGCTGTAGTAAAATTAATGTAAAAAAATTAATATATATGTTTTAAGTAATGTCATTTAATGTTAATAAATGGAACAATAGAAGTAGCTAACCACTAATGGCAAAGGAAAAAAAAGAGATGGATTGGGAACGTAACATATACGTGCGCATTTAAGGATACCGCGTCATTTATCTTTTTAAGAATACAGGTATTGTATGCACAAAAGATTCATTATTGTTTATTACTGAATATGTATTTGATTGAATTAATGTTTATATATGTGAAATGAACAATGCAATTCATTAATAATACGTGGGATATTGAAACACACGAGGAACAAAGACGGCATTGTTTTTGCAAGTGGCGATGGTTCTACATAAGAAACTGAAGAAAATAAGACCCTGGTTGGAGCTGTAGTGAACTTAATTTATAGAAATAGAATACCTGTATGTATGTTTTAAGTAATGCTATTTAATGTTAATAAATGGAACACTAGAGTGGCTAACCACTCAGGAGGTAAAGAAATAAGGCGAGACGATTGGGAGCGCAACTTATGAACAGTAAGTGCATACATGCGAAAACCTGCGTCATTTCTCAACATATGAATATAAGCAACACTTATTTACTGTTCATATATGTTTTGAATAATATTTAAGAATGTAAAACTAAAATTCTATTCACCAATGGCGGTAAAGTCTAAAACATAAGGACAGCTAATGAATATTGTGCAGGTTTTACTCAGATGACAAAGTCATGAGGTTCAACTCTGGCTGAAGCTGTAGCTTTCCATAAGCTGTTGCTGAAACTGTTACTGAACCTGAAGTTGATGTTGAAGCTGCTTATGATGCTGAATTTGATGGTGTAGCTGAAGTTGATGGTTTAGGCCTTGAATAATAAAGCTCTCGAAGAACCTTGCACAGCTGCTTTCTTTTCTCATTATACATCTTTATGTGGAGGTCATTTGTGTTTATTTAAATTTTAAGGCTTTGTTCTGTCAATGGATCCACTTCAGAAAATATGTTAATTGCTTGCTCCATATAATATCCACAGACTCTCACCTTTTACATATCGTTTTAACACATCTAGTTTCGGCTAAGCATACACTTTCTATTAGCTTTTGAACCAACATTACCATCACTTGCTCTCTTGCTCATGTTGAATAGGGATGCAAAATGCTGTAAGAAACCTGAAAGTTTTCTCCAGTTCCTGTTCCAGATGCGTGAAAACAAAGGCCCAAGCTCAGAGTGTTGTTTACCACTCATTAGCAAGGCAGCTTCTTTGTCAAGGTGCTATTCATTTTTTAAGTATTTTTTTTTATAATACATATCAGGATTTAGTTTTATTTACAGTGACCCTCGGTTAGACTCAATCCGTTCCAGAAGGTCGTTAGTTAACGAAAAGTTAGATTATCGAAACCATTGTTTCAATGGGTTTTGGGTAATGGTTCCAGCTCACTGAAAATTTCCTAAATTCAACAAAAAGGTAGAAAAGTTCACTTACTTTGAGGTGTGTATGTAGAAGGCTCCTGGATGATGATGATGATGATGGGATTTAGAATGGGGGTGGAGGAGAAGGAAGAAGAAGGCATTGGGGTGGAAGAGAAGTCACCCCATGGTGCCATTCACCCATAAAATTTTAGTTCTCTTGGTGTAATTCAAGATTATTTTCTTTAAATCAACACTGCACTGCATTATATATTGTCAATATGTAAAATAATTTCAAAATGACCAATAATTTGCTTGGAAACACAGAAAAAAAAGCGTTTAGTTGAAGAGTCTCAAGCAAGATGTTACCTGCAGTGAAAACAGAGAGAGAGACTAATGCCTGTTTGCTGTGTTAAGAGGCTGGATGCGGCGCATTAAACTAGTCAATTTACCTTCAATTATGTTCAATAATTGTTAAAATGACTAAAATAGAATATTAAACTTTTAAAATTATTGAATAGTATAAACTTCTTGATATTTACTAAAATAGTAAGGAATTTAAGCCCTAGAACCGATTAATGTATTGGCGGACTGATACTAAAGCTGGTTGCCCGGTCAGTGCAAGCAAAAACATGTTGAGTCGGTTCGTAAGAAATTCGTTAACCAAATTTTGTTTCGCTTACGAATTGAAGATTCATATGGAAGGCAGTTCGTTTACCGAAATTTCGTTAACCGGGCGTTAAGTTAAGCGGTCACTGTATATGAAAATGTAATTTTATTTTATTTTTATTATATTTTGGTTGTAAATACGAATGAAATAATTATGTAAACTGAATCGGGTCCTAAATTATCTAGGGTTTCAAATACTAAAAGTTGTTGGACGAATCGTTGTTATCCGAGGCTTTACTGTATTACTTTTTAAAATTAATTTTTATTAAAAAACATGTATTTCTTTCATAAAACTTGGATACATTGGTGTTGTACTCGTTTTTTTGTTTAAAATGGCGGTCTTTTTTTATTACTTGCTCTAAGGTGGACAACCTATTATCGCGAACACCCTTTCCCCCCAATTAGTCCGCCTTAGTGAGGTTTTACTGTATACAGGGTATAGCCAATATGTCTAACTTACAATGTTTATATTTTTATGTTGGTAATAATTACAAGTTTTCCTCAGGCATTACAGACTAAGGAGCTGGATGGGTTCTTTGACCAGATGGTGTCCTTCCAACTAGCCATGGACCTGTTGTACAAGAATGAGAGGTACCAGGACGTGTTGGACGTGTTTGATCTACTGCAAGACAAACGTATTTGAGGTGTAAGGTATCCCAAGAACTCCTTCACTATTGCTGTAGCGGCGTGTTTCAAAATGGTAAGTGAAATGAGTGAGTTGACCCACAATATCTCAGAGTTAGAAGTAAAGTAAACCCTCCATAACTTGTCCTGGATATGATCTCGGAATGTATTAGTATAACTCGGGGTTGCCGAGATATATAAAATTATCTGGGAAAAATCTTAGCATACCTACCATGCTTCTGTGTCACCTACTATGATGCTTCATTCTTTGCCTGCAGTGCTGGTAAGTGTTACTTTTTACATTTAGTAATTACATGTACTGTACACATATATGAGCTGATAATTTTTTATGGTTGTATTTTTGTAGGGGGGGGGTGCCTCGATAATGAATTTGGGATAACTCGGCAAGGCCAGAGACCCATATGTGCCGAGTTATCAAGGGTTTACTGTATAAATGTCTCCCATCGGCACAAATTTTTAGGCTAGATTCTAAAAATTTGAGTGGTGAGGAAGAAGTCAATATTATAGAGAATACTGTACTGTGTAATTTATACTACAGTACAGTATATATAAAAATATTGCATTTTATAAACTTACAAATACTACAGTTAAAAGTTTCTTGTATTGTTTCAAATATTCAGTTTTAAGGAGAAACTTTAATCCCGTTCACCTGTGATTACTGATGGTTTCAGATAATAAAGCAACATTTATAGTAAGAAACTTATTTTTATACAATATTACTTTGATGACTTTTTAGTGATCAATTGAGTTAAGAAACTTCTATAAAATGAATGTGGTTGTTGGTAAATGTGTGTCTCATAAGCTTTTACTATAGTGTTTGGAGGAAGTTTTCTGTACCTCTGTTAAAGGGAACATCACCAATTACTTTCACAACTTCTTGTTTATTGTACTGTAGTTAAATAATTTGATAATGAACTATACAGTACATGTCTACTTTTACACTACACCAGAAAAGTTAGCAAAAGCTCTCAAGATTATATGGTGCATACATTATATAGTTTGGTATAAGTACTGAACACAGGGTGTAAAAAAAAGGACTATTTAGATGTTTTATTGCAGAAAAATTACACAAGGTAGCAAGTTTAGTGATACATGGATGGAAAGCTTACACCATGCCATTTTCAAATCACTTATTATATTGTTTGTAATTGACATTGTCAATGTGTGATCTGCCTCTGTGCAAGCAGGCTTTGATCCTGACTCAGAAATTCTCCACAACTCATCTGCAAGTGGCTGGAGTGGTATCCTGACGGTAGTCCTCCACCCCGTGCTTCAGGACAGCCAGGGTTTGAGGTTTGTTGGCGTAAACTTGACCTTTGGCAGCACCTAAAAAACAAAACAAATTCATTGGATTTAAAACTTGGCTGGTGGAGCAAGTCAATGGTTTTACCTGCAATGTGAGGTGGGTCACTGTCCTGCATGAACCATGCAAGTCTGAGTTGGGTTGGAGACAGTAGTTGAGCGAGATCAAGGAATCAGTGCACCTGCACATAGGATTTTGTCTCAAACCAAAGTCACGATTTCCACTTTTTGTTCCCCTGTGAACAACACCACAGTTGACGTGAGGGCCTACTGATTACTTATTAGAAATGGTATACCACCATCACCACCATAACCTGCAGGAGAGAAGGGTATAGCAGAAGAAACTACAGAATATCAGGCTGCTCAAATACAGTAGTCCACTTTTTTTTAACACCCTGTACACATTCAGAGAAATGAAGAAAGTTCAACAATAATATTCAAGTATTTGGTGTGCACAAAAATAACATGATCCACTTTCTTGTTCACTTACAGAACACTCAAGAAAGCTTAACACAAGTAATGAAGTTGCTAGAGAGTGCAGAGGAATGGTCTCGTGAAACCGCGGCCACACATTGTGTTTATAGCTACCCTCGCTAAACAAAACCATCCCCACATTGCCCTGGAAATGCTGTTCAGCAAACTCTGTTACTCACATTGCTGTTCGCTCTATCAAGGTAAGTTGTCCCAGATGACCCTGACAAGTTACCATTATTTCGATGGATCTTATTGTAATGAGGGTTTGGTTATGAGTAGAAAATAAATATTCCCTTAATCATTGTAGAGGGGTAGAATGTAAGACAAGAAGATGATGTGTTAAGTTAGGTTAGGTTTGGCATACTTTTTATTTGTTCTTCCTGAGCTTATGTATAACAGAAGATGATGTATGTACATTTGGTTCCAACAATTTCTTGATTATTATTATTATTATTGTCATACTGAAAAATCTTATCCACAGCAGCTCTTGTAATGTTAATACTTAGACCAACGCACATGTGATCAAAGACGTATTTCTCAGTGGCCCTCCATGAAACTTTATAGCCTACTTTCTATGCTTTTTTATCCATTAAGTTATTATTTAACTTGTACAGCACTTTTTGTTTATACCATAATGGTCTGTGACTGTTACTTAACGATACTAATCATATAATTTCATCATCATCATCTTTTTATAAAATTCCACAGTTGAATTTGATCAATATCTTACCTTCTGTAATAATTACTAAAAGACTTCTGCCTTTGAACTATACAACAATTATCATATCGTGGTAAGTTTGTCTCTCACACTTATTTCTCATGTATGTGTGCTGTCAGTCCAGGTATATTAATGCTCTTGGGTTTATGGAGATGCTCTCCAGCTGGATGCTCGAGATCCGATTGGTCACTGACCTCACTGCTCTTGACTGCACCACCAAGATAATTATACGTGCTGAGTCGTAACAAACTTCTATTTGAGATAAAAAGGTGGGGTTTGTTGCATTAGCATTGAAATAAATATTCACAAACAATTTTATATAATTAATCATAATAAAATAATTATTTCTATACATACATGTGAGTAGAACACAAAATTTTTGTTTACACTTAATTAAAATGTTTATACATCTCTATTAGCCCCTGTCTTATAGGCAGAAGTATTTTTATAAATGGGTTAATTACATTAGACTTATATACTCTATCACCCCCTGTAACTAAAGCTGCCTCCCGAAAGTTGGGAATGCTGTACGATGTCAGTGCTATTTTCTACTCCTGAGCAGTTGCTCCAAGTATATAAGGGATTCATTAAGTCTCCTAACTTGGAGTACTGCTCTCATATCTGGGGTGGCTCTTCGTCCAACTATTAGATAGGGTGAATCAAAGGCATTTGGTTATTAACTCTCCTTCCTTATGGCAATCTCTCTCCCTTTCTCTTTGCCGCAATGTTGCTTCACTCTCTCTCTTTACAACTTTAACGGGCAATGTTCAGTGGATTTATCCTGTGTACACCCGGCAAGGCCGTGGTTCGCTACGTCTTGCCATGGTGCCACCACTTCTTCTGTGGATGGTCACACGAGAATAACCCGTTATAGTACCTCTTCTCTTCCTCACACAGCCAAACTGATGTTTCCGTATGCACAATCATTCCATTTTAAAGCTGGTTTTCTGGCATCTTTGGTGTAGATGTAAAATCCTTTTTCTATATTTTCAATTTTTTCCGTTCTTTTTTTTTTGCCCCCAGGCTCCGTTGTGGTCGTTGACTGTGCCCGGTGGGCTAATCCATAAAAAAAAAAAAAAACCTTTCACTAGGCTATGAGGCTCATGTTCAGAGCACGTGATAAGGTGTGCCCACGGGAAGTCCATAACTGTATGTTGAGCTAAAGCATTATGACCGCTCCTCGTACCTATTGCGGGCAGTAGTTTGATAACCCTGACTAGAGGAAGGCGTTATTTAGAGCCATCATGGATGGTTCCGTCTTCCCTCGAGGGAGGACGTCGGATATATTCCGTTCTCCCTCGACGGGTCCTTACTCTTTTCACATCAACAGACACAAAATCACCAAAGGTAGAGAATATATTTATTTTCCCTGTTCCTGTGATAGTTTGAAGTTTTAGTTACACCTTTATACTAGAAATTAGTGTTACAAGGGTGACCAGTCTACAGTCTTTAGTTTCCAGTGAGTCAAGTGTACTCCAAGCAACCTTGACAATTCTCATAACAGAAGTTATTCGTCACACTGGAGTTGATAACAGTTGAGATAATCTGTTCTCCTGTTACTCATACTGTTATGTAACAAAAAAATATAAAGTTCATAGGGTGTGGCGAAAGGCAACCTGACCAATAACATGAACCAGTGTTTGCTTATCAATCTTTTATCTATATTTTAGTATGTCTAAAATATAAGGTAACTATCTTCTGAGTGGCTGTTTAAGTGGTGACGGCAGGAAGGTTGTTATGTATTTACAAGTTTATGTAACTGTTGTATTCATGGTAGACCTCAACAGATACACAGTTAGTAAAGGTAGAGATATTATGTTCTCTCCATTACTGTGTATCTGTTACATGGTCACTAAGAAGCATTTGTTACTACCAAGAAATGAAGAAGTTATAGGCAGCTGATCTACTGACCCATATATGAACATATATATAATATAACAATCACATAATTGTTATGTGTGACAATTGTTTGTTCCTGAAGTTTATTTTTTCTAAGTGCCCATGGATATATACCATCGTGAGAAGTTATATGTTGAGTGATCTTCATTTTGTCATCCAAGAAGAGGTACAAAAAAAAATTACAAATTCTGTAACAATTACTAAAGTTATTGACAGTTGCTGTATTATGGCAACACTCCTGAAAGCTGAAGTGAACATTAGTTCTGCAAATGAATTGTTCACTGTTACAGTTGTTGTGACTACTCATCAACCAACATCCTGTAAGCAAAATTCTCTCGTATGGCATGAGTTCCCCCAGTTACCAGCACCCCACTTAGTGAAGACAAGTGCATCTCCGACCACAAGGTTGTAGAGATTGGTGTCATCATTCTGAAGTATGGCATGGTGGATGCACTGGTGTACCCAGTGAACCCCAGACTTCTTGAGTTCACTGGCAGGGAGCAGCAGTTTGCTTGCTCAGGATTTTTGTGGACATTGACCCAGTCACCGGGACCTTTGTGTATCAGCTGTGTCTCCTGCAAGTGACACATTCAAGAATTTTTTTTATTTTCCAGAAAGGATTCTCCATGTCAAGCCTACAAGGAATAGGTATTTTACAGACATACACTATATTTATAAGCACATATACAGTGGTCCCTCACAACTAGACAATTCATTCCAGAAGGTCGTTCAATCGAAACCATTGTTTCAATGGGATTTTGTACTGTCCAGTCATCAAAATTACATACAAACTGAAAATAAATGCAAAGTACACTTACTTTGAGGTGTGTATGAGAAGGCTCCTGGTTGATGATGATGAATTAGGAAGAGTGGAGGAGAAGAGAAGGAAGTGGGGTGTAAGAGAAATCACCCCATGCTTCATGCCGCCATTTCACCCATTATAAGCACGGTGTAGTTCAAGATTATTTTTTTAAATCAACACTGCATTGCACTTATACAGTCAACCTCGCCACGCTGTCCCACATTCCGCGCTTTCACGCTACGCGTACCCCGTCAAACAGGAATGCTCACATTCGCCGCGCGTACCCTTTACGCTGGAGAGCGGCTGGTGAGCCGCGACATTTTTGGATCCAAACTTCCCAGCTATCTCCCGCCTATCCGCCATGTTGTTAAGCGGCGACATGAAGCATAAGGTCGCCCAGTCATCAAAACATTACCGGTTCTTCACTCAGCCACCCATCACAGCCGGCCCAAGTCAGTGGTAGTGATAATTAAGAGGATATGGACTTATATGGACTGAGGGTTGTTTGACAAAGAGGCCCCAAGCCTCTGTGGTGGATAGTGATACAATTGATACAAGTGATACAGGTGAGGGCCAATAATCTGCCCTGTTTAGAACCAACCGCTCCATCCCCGTGCCCAGCCATCTTTCTACTAATGTAAGTGTAAAAACCTAATATTATTGATATTTCTCTTAATTATTAATTGTGTGTGCATACCATCATAAGTTAAGATAATATTTTACTGCAACATAGTTGTGTGTCGTTAAAAGTGCAGTTTAAATGGTCTGCCTCTATTTCAATTAATCCCATATGTTATGTTGTTCACTTTAGGCTTTCATTTCGTGTACCTGTGGTTGAATTAACTGCAAGAAGTGAGGGTTGACTGTATATTGTCAATGCTTTAAATAAATTTCAGAATGACCAATAATTGTAATGTAAAAACGTAAAAAATAGTTTATGTTCAAGAGAGCCACAAGCAAGATATTACCCCCACTGACCATAGATACAAACTGACGCCTTGCTAGATGAGTCAAGTGGCTGTTTACGACAAAAGCTAGTTTCTTGCACTTCAATTATGTTAAGTAATTGTTAAAATGACTAAAAATTTAATATAAAAATCTATTGAATAGTACAACCTTTTTGATATTTACTCAAATGGGAACGAATTTAAGCCCTAGAAACTGATTACTGTATTGGCAGACTAATATTCCAGCTGGTGAGCAAGCCAAAACATGTTGAAATGATTTCATATTTAATTTTTGTTCGCTGACCGAATTGGAAGATTCTTATGAAGGTAATTGGTAAACCGAGGAACTTCAAATTGTATGTTTTTACAACATTATCACACTTAGCCGTGAGACTGTAATTATTTTTATTTTTTAGGTGTCTTATTTTAATATACTGTATACTGATGTAATACATTACCAGTAATTGTGATTGTGTAGTCTAATTTTTACTATCTGTTTAATATACAGTGATGTAATATAATTTCCAGTATTCATTTTTCACCTGTTCATCTATTGATACTTTTAATAATAATTAATATCAATTTCCTGTAAATGGATGGACAAGGTTATTTTGGAGGGTTTGTATCTAAATAATTTTTCAAGCCTTAGACGAGAAAAATGCGGATTTTTTTTATTTCCAGAAGATAATACTGTTAATAATGTTTAAACCGCAAATATGTCAGGTTAGTAATGTTAATAATTTTCAAACTACAAATATGATAGTTTTATAATACAAGTACGTTCAATCCGCAAATATGTCAGGTTAATAATGTTATTAATGTTAATGATGTCATAAACACATCTTTTCAAACTACAAAAATTATAGTTTTGTATTATCACAGACTGTAAATCTTCAGCCATACCGTGGAGAACCTCATTAAATTGGTACCATTGTCTCCTGCAGGTGAACGCTTTCTGGTCAAGAGTCTCAAGCACTACACACTCATTCATCCAGCGCGATTATAGTATCAAAAGTTTGTATATTGCTAAGAAGGTGCGCTTAAATGTAGCAAGATTTATTTCTGCCATGTTATTGCGGATTTATACCGTTAATGATCACTACTGTGTTGATATTGTTTGTAAGTCAGAATCTTCCAGTTTTGCCATTGTACATACTTTCCCATACGTATTTCAGTTTAGCCAGTAGGCTGTTCAACCCCAGGTGTCAACTTCTCAGTTTATGTTTACACACCATGCATGGGAACATGGATGGTATGCATCGGGTTTTCTCATGATTAGTTTATTCTCATGGAGCTTAGAAGGTATCGAGTCCCTGGTCAGTGCAGAAGTATTTTTATAAATGGGGTTACATTAGACTTAGATACCCATCATCCCCTGTAACTTTCATCAGCTATGAGGCTCATGTTCAGGAGCATGATAAGCACAAAGTCACTTCACTTAGTGCTGTCAAAGATTAAGTGACCGCTCTTCGGCACCTATTATGGCAGTAGTTTGATAATCTCTGACTAGAGGAAGATGTTATTGAGACCCATCGGATGGTTCCGCCTTTCCTCGAGGGGAGTGGTGTTGATATATTCTGTTCTCCCTCGATGGGTCCTTACTCACTCTCATATCAACAGGGCGTACTTACCAAAGCTATACATAACCTCCATCCACATTTAACACTCATAGCTACAGTGATTAAATTACGGTGATAATCCTTTTTGAAAGTGTACATAGAAACTTTTTATAATAAATGCAACAAAGGAACATTTTGGATTTCACTACAGAAGATCCATTGAACTTTTACATGTTCTAGTTCTATTAAATAATCGTAGAATCAACGATTAAAGGGCCAGTTCACATCACCTTATTCCTTGGTTATTTCATGATTGCACTATGAACTTTATTCCATTACAAAGAGTACAAGTTTAGCACAGTTAGGTAATGCCAGAAAAATTATGTTTCACAAGGTAGTACTGGTGTAAATTGTGTTCCGGATGATTGCGCCCAGGCCAAGCATAAATATTAATTTTTCCCTCTGAATGCAAAAGATAATTGTACATATTGAGTAAGCAAGCTTACTATTGGAGATAAAATGGTCGGATTTGTTTCATTGGCATTGTACATATGATTATCAACAAATAATTTTCATGGTTATCAAAGTTAAAATGATTAAATATATACGTAAGTGCTAGTATAACACAAATTGTATTGCATATTTGCAATTTGAGCCCAATGACAAATATTCCTCACTCAAAGTTTCTATATTTTTGTACATAAATTATACATAATGTGTGTTTATAAATATTTATTATTTTTGAAATTCATATGAAATAATAATTGCAAATTATTTTTTAACTATAATGCATAAGAATATTATTATTACAGTGATCACCGTTAACGAGCTCCTCGGTTAACGAAATTTCGGTTAACGAGTTACCTTCCATAAGATTCTTCACTTCAGTTAAAGACCAAACCCTCGGTTAACAAATTCCTTACGAATTTTTCCCAACATGTTTTCGCTTCTGCATTTATTGTGCACTGTTGTAGTATTAGTCCGCCAATACAGTAAGGTTTTATGGATTAAATTTCACTATTTTAGTAAATATCAAGAAGGTTGTACAGTACTCTCTTTATCGGTGATTTTTTTATCGGCGGTTTCACTTACGTTAGATTCATCACGGTGAGATTGAAGCGACGACGGTTGTTTATAGAACGAACTTCCGCCGATAAAGAGGAGTACTGTACTATTCAATAATTTTAAAGTTTTATATTAAATTTTTAGTCATTTTAACAATTATTGAACATAATTGAAGTACAGGAAACTAGTTTTTTTCTAGCCAAACAGCCGCCAACACACCAAGCTTAGGCCAGTTTGTTTACCAGTTCAGAGACTCTTCAACATAAATGCTTTTTTCTGTGTTTCCAGTCAAATTATTGGTCATTTTGAAATATATTTATATATTGATAATATATAGCGCAGAGTGTTGATTTAAAGAAAAATAATCTTTGAATTACACCAAGTGAACTAAAATTTTATGGGTGAAATGGCAGCATGGGGGCTTCTCTTCCAATTCCACTGCCTTCTTCTCCTTCTCCTCCACCCCTATTCTAATTCCCATCATCATCATCAACCAGGAGCCTTCACATGCACACCTCAAAGTAAGTGTACTTACTGCATTTATTTTTAGTTTTTATGTAATTTTCGGTGAGCTTGAACCAGTGCAAAACCCATTGAAACAATGGTTTTAGGTTAAGGACAACATTCTGGAATGAATTATGCTCGTTAACAAGGAACACTGTATTTTTTTTTCATGGAAATAAATGAATTTCTGTATTTACATGTTGTTAGATGTTGGAGCACTTGGTGATGTTCCTCCCTCTTCCCGCTCTTTCCTCTCCTCCTTTGTGCCCCACAGTGCTGTACATAGCATGAACAAGGCAACTAAATCTAGTTTTAGTGAGAGTACGGGTAGTGCACACTTTTGAGGGGGATGAGCGGTCACTGAGTAAGTCGCGCTGCGATGGCTGAGGTGCCACATGTGCAACACTTTCTATTTTTCCTTTTAGCCACAACGATATGCCAGGAAGTTCCTTTCACACTAGGACTGCTTATTGAAGGGCCAAGCAAAATATCACTTGCACTAGAAGGGCCAGGGACACTGGGAAATGTGGGTCAAAGTTACTTCCGGTGCTGTTGAACCACAAAGGGCGTAGTATGGTCACTCGCTTAACCTTGGAGGCAGTCTACATTGGTGCCGTCACACCGACATTGCCAAATGTGCATCTTGCATATCTAGCATTCATACACAGAGAATTATTTTATTGTAATTTTTTTAGTTCATTCTCAATTTTCGTATGAAACCCTAAAGTGATAATTTAGATCATACGCAAATTTGCATATGAAAACCCCAAGAGTGTTAAGAGGGAGTGACTTCTTTCTTCTAGTTTTTGTAGGTTGGCGTAAACAATCCTTGAGAAGGTCCCCTCTGAGGAGACAACAACAAAGCTGCCTGAACACTACATGTTTCTTTTTACTGCCAAATGTTGTAACAGTTGCTTATGTGTACAGGTGATGGCTTTGTGTGAACTGGGCAGTGGAGGACACACTGCCACTCCTCCGCTCACTAATACAGATAGATCTGCCCTCCACCAGTATACAAGGCCGAGGCTCCTGCATCATCAGTGAAGCAGTAATTTCCTTAATTTACTTTCTTCCAGTTATTACTGATACTTCTCACAACATTTTATAGTTTTAACAGTGCCCTCATAGAGGAGGAGGAACATCTGTGAGATTAGATTGTGTAAAACCTTGTAACTCGCCAATATTATGGAAGGGAGAATGGACGAGTTGACGGTTCTGGGAAAACACAAGAAATACACTCTGCCACGTTCATAGAGTGTCCGGTATATATATTTTGTAATAAAAGTTTAAAGTCCTGCTATAATAGTCGAGATAAGTTTATATCTCTAGAAACAGGGACGACATTTGCAATGACTTCACCAGTTTCCCAGCAGACGACGTTCTCTCTCAAACTCACCGCTGTAGTCAGAGGCAGTACAAAGGATGACCTCTTTATACCCCAGGTAAGGTTTAAGGGCGTTTTTTTATGGTCTAAGTCATGGATATTTCGTAAGTGAAGGAATGTGCCGTGAAGAGCAGCTTCAAACATAGGTACAGTGAGTTCTGCCTCGCGTGTTTTGATAACGCGAATTTGCTCTAACGCGATTTATGAATTAGGAACGATATTTGTATCTTGGAACGCTTGTTTGCCATACAGCGATTTTTTCTTACTATTTCTCCAATTTTGTGGTATTAACTGTGAATATGGTAAAGAAAATATCTCAAGCGTTCTGGTGATAGAATTCCGGTGATGATAAATGAAAGGATATAACACTTGAAGAAGGCTCGATTTTATCAACCTCAAAATCACCCTTCTCTCCCCATCAAGTTACATTCATATTTTTTCAAGGTAAAGTGTTACATTTCATTATTAGATATGAATGTAACATTTATTTAGACTGTGCTATCCTTTGTGTTAGGCTAACTACTAAATTTTTTTGATTTCGAGTAATCTGCACCTAACCCTATTTTCTCCATAAGCCCTGTTATTTCTATTATGCGATTTTCTATAACACGATATTTTACAAGAACACAATTATCGCGTTATAGCAGAACTACCTGTAGGATGGATATATGAGCGATAGTTTTGGTCATTCCAGTACTTAGACATGCAGACTATGTTTTTTTTTTATAGTTTGTGATGTATTATGAATGATTTAGACCTTTATTCCTATCAGAAATCACTACTTTTGAGTTACTACACCCCTCCTTTACTGATATATATTAAGCTAACCTTATAACTCATCATACCCTAAGCTAACCTAACCTAACATATGGTCTGTATTTTCATATGAAATCAAAAAAATACAGTAAGCTCTCGCTTAACGTCAGGGTTATTGAAAACGCGACGCTATACGAAGAATCGTTAAACGGATCAATTTTCCCCATAACAAATAAATAAATTACGGGAGTTATGTTCTGGCCTCCCTTTGACCCATGAAATACATTACATGTACAGAAAATCATTACAATTTCTAGATATGTTGTATATATATATATATATATATATATATATATATTTTTTTTTATATATATATATATATATATATATATATATATATATATATATATATATATATATATATATATATATATATATATATATATATATATATATATATATATATATATATATTATATCGACTTACGATGGGGTTGGGACCGACATCCAGGTCGTAGAAGTTGAAAATAATTGATGTGGGGTTTTGTGATATTATGTTGTCTAGCACTCAGGATGGATGGAAACTCTAAGGTGGTGGTTTTCTTATATAATATAAGTTATATGGTAGACAGTCTGGTGCTGGAGATGCCGTGTGGTGAGGCTGCTCAGTGGACTGCGTTCGGTGAGTAGCGTGTTGAAGAAGGAGGTAGATGTGCAGGACTTGTTGAAGATGTTGCCTGTTGCTGGCCTCCAGGTTGAATGAGAATGGGACAGCGGAGCTTGCTTGGAGGATGTGTTGCGTGTTCAGAAACAGGCAGAATAAGAGACTGGTTTGGTGAGGGCGCTCAGAGAAGGACAGCTGGTGGGCCGCCATGCTCCTTGGGGGCGAGGACGCCAGGCAGGCGGGGGGGGGGGGAGGAGGAGGTGTTGCGTGTTCAGAAGAGAGGAGAATGAATCTCAATGGAGAGACAGAGCTTATATACACAGCCGCGAGTAAACCGTGGAAGTCGCCGTGTCTTTGACTCCGTTGCTTGGTGTAATTCAAGATTATTTTTTTTAAATCAACACTGCACTGCATTATATATTGTCAATATCAAAATAAATTTAAAATTACCAATAATTTGCTTGCAAACACAGAAAAAAGTTTGTTGAGTCTCAAGCAAGATGTTACTCCACTGAAAAGACACAAAGACTGATTCCTGTTTGGTGTGTTGGAGGCTGGATGGGAGCATAAACTAGTTTCTTACTTCAATTATGTTTCAGCAATTGCTAAAATGATTTTTTAAAATCATTGAATAGTATAAACTTGATATTGACTAAAATGGTAGGGATATAAGTCCTAGAACAATTACATATTGGTGGACTAATACTACAGCTGGTGGACCGCCAAATGCAAGCGAAAACATGTTGAGGTTGGCTCGTAAGAAACACGTTGTCGAGGGATTGCTCGTTTGAAGTTAAGAATCTTATGGGAGGTAACTCGTTAACTGAGGGACCACCGTAATGATAATTAACGGTTTATTAAGATAACATGGCAGCCTGAAGGCTGAAAATATACAATGAACAGAGATGATAAGTTACAAAACAAAAGAACATAAAGTCAACATATAGATTAACTTAGATCTGGTACTGTGGGAGCTGATCTGTAGACATTATTATGACCTGATGTCAGCGCCAACAAAGTCCTTCCCACTGCCTTGATGGCCATTGTATTTGGCTGTTAAGCTGCTACCTCACTACAGTTGCAGATGTACCATGTGGTCCGGGAAGGTCCTCCAGCTCACAGGATGTTGGAAATGGTTCTTGTTCCTCATGTGATGTAGTTAGGAATTCATGGTTCCTCACCTGGGTGGAGTAGGGCGTCCTCATTTCTTTCCTGGTGTAGTTTGGAGTGTTTCTTGGCTTCTCATCCAGTGTTGGTGAGAGTATGGCGGACCCTGGGTGTCAGGTCAGCGTCAGGTCAACTCTAACAGTTGTTTCTCTCTTTTGAGTTGAAATTGTCACTTTTGTTTATCACTTGTGGGTTGATCATCAGTCTTTGCACTGTACTGTTGGTGGGAGGATGTTGATAAATCCAGATGGGGGGAGGAGGGATGGGAAGGGGAGAGCCCGACAGACCAGGCTGGCAGCTGTCTCCATGGTCAAGAGACCATGGCCGTGCCAGCAGGCAGCGCTGACTACATTCGTTCTTACCTATGAAGGCTGAAGAGGAAGAGTGTGTGTGTGTGTGTGTGGTGTTGGGGTGTGTGTGGGTGGTTGTTGGAGGGTGTGTGTGTGTGGGTGTGTTGGGGGTGTGTGTGTGTGTGTGTGGTTGTTGGGGTGTGTGTGGGTGGTTGTTGGAGGGTGTGTGTGTGTGGGTGGTTGTTGTAGGGTGTGTGGGTGGTTATTGGAGGGTGTGTGGGTGGTTGTTGGAGGGTGTGTGTGGGTGGTTATTGGAGGGGTGTGTGGGTGGTTGTTGGATGGTGTGTGTGTGTGGGTGGTTGTTGGAGGGTGTGTGTGGGTGGGTGGTTGTTGGAGGGTGTGGGGTGGGTGGTTGTTGGAGGGTGTGTGGGGTGGGTGGTTGTTGAGAACTAAAATTTTATGGGTGAAATGGCACCATGGGGATTCTCTTCCACCCCAATGCCTTCTTTCCACCCCCATTCTAATTCCCACATCACCATCATCCAGGAGTTTTACATACACACCTCAAAAGTAAGTGTACTTTTCACCTTTTTGTTGAATTTAGCAATTTTCGTTGAGCTGGAACTAATTACCCCAAAACCCATTGAAACAATGGTTTCGTTAATCTAGTTTGGTTAACGAACAACCTTCTAGAACGGATTGTGCTCGTTAACCGAGGACCACTGTATATTATACACACACACGTTTATAATAGTATATAAAGTGAAGGGATAATGTTATAGGTGAACACACACACACACACACACACACACACACACACACACACAGTGTTTATAATAGTATATATAAAGTGAATGGATAATGTTAGAACACACACACACACACACACACACACACACACACACACACACACTACTACTACTACTACTACTACTACTACTACTACTACTACTACTACTACTACTACTACTACTACTATACTACTTTGCTGTCACTGAATCGAGTATGACGATCATCCAGCTATGATCAATGATATGAGTTATTAAGGATGTCGCCTTCATTGGTGAGTTTGAGGTGACTAAAGAGGCCGACACGGACTGGCAGAGTTGTTCACAGATGTTGCCCATGTGAGGGGCTACATCTACTGGGAGGGGCAGTGGCAGCGTCCTCCGACGCTTTACGCTTGTCTGCATCGGTTTGAAGTCGGGCTTACTTGAAAGTATTGACACTTTCTTGTGTGTGGTGCTTCTCCAAGCATTATGGTATGGAGTAATTGACTCCCAGGTGAGGGCTATTTGGCACCTCAGGTTTTTCTTAAGACTATCTTTATATCTTTTCAATTGCCCGCCGCATTACGCTACTATTTGTTGTGACTGTAAAGTAGCTGCTTTGGCAGAATACTGTCCATGCGGTAACATGGCCAGCCCAACATAGTTTTTCATGGATAATGGTAGCCTCGATGCTCCTACAGTTGGTGTCAGCAAGAATACTGGCATTTGTTCTCCCAGTGAACTCGGAGGATGGAAGATAGACTACATTGGTGAAAGTTTTCATGCCTTGAGGTGCCCTGTATGTGACCCATGTTTCATTGCCATATAGTTGGGGGCAGGACCACTGCTCGATATACATGCAGCTTTAGGATAATTTCAGCCCCTACAGCTGAAGACACGACAGTCCTCCCGAGCTTGAGATGCACATCTGATCCGGATCATGAATCTCTCATCGATGTTTGCGGTGGTGGACAGGTGGGAGCCGAGATACCGAAGGAGTCAACATTAGAGAGGTAGTACTGTTGAAAGAGAATCTGAGTCTTACCTACATTCACCTCAAGACAGAAGTGTGCATACTCACCTGCATAGGTGATCTCCTGTAGGTCGTGTTCAGTGTGAGCAACAAGGGTGAGGTCGCCTGCATACTGAAGCTCAGTAATGGAAGCTGCGACACCTTTTTTATTGTCTGGAGTCATCTTATGTTGAAAAGACCCTTTACCCAGTACTCGATGTTCACCCCACTGGCTAAATTGGCACTGGTACCAGTAGGAAGGCAGCCAAGAAGATAAAGGCGAGTTGGTGCCAGTACACACCCTTGTTTAACCCCTGTTTGAATGTGGAAGAACTCTGACTGGGTGCCGTTACAGGAACTGCTGTTCATGCCATTGTGGAGTTGCATCACAATGGCCCATAAAATGTTTTACTAGAATGAAAATTTTCACATCTTGTGCTGATCTGTGATTTTTGTGCTTCACAGCTTATTTTTAAACCAGTTGTTCCGCTGGGCTTGCCATTTCTTCTTGCGGAAGGTATCAGCGATCGAGACTGAAGGTTGTTTTGCCAGTCAGTAAAAGCATCACGTTTATCATCGATGTGTACTTTGATTGCCAGGTCATTTTCTTCAAACCAGTCCTGGTGTATTCTTTTGGTCTGGCCGAGGGTCTCTGCAGGTCTTTGTTAAAACAGTATTAAAAAGTATCCCATTCGGCACTGGATTTACGTTGTTTGCTGTTGGGTTGTTTATAAGCCCATGTTCAGAGCTGTCTCTGACATATTACTACCCTGGATCCTCCAGATGCTTAGTATTATAACCTCTTCTGGAGGCTTGCTGCCTTCGCCGTTTGGGCAACGTGAAGTGAGGGCTTGGATCTGACAAGTCAATGATCAGTGTCACAGTGGTCTGAGCCACGCATGCGCAGGTGATGAGGATATCTGTCGGTCTCTTTCTCTGACAATGATGATGCTAATGTTTGGATCGTGGGTGTTTCCGATCCCTTAATTTCAATGCCGCCTGCTAAATAAGGCATTGGTGATAGTGAGGTTATGGGCAGCACACTTGCTGAGAAGGAGTAGGCCATTGGGATTACAGTGGCTAGTCCATTTCTCTATGGTTCCCTGCCAAATGTTAGCATCTCTGTCAACTCTGACATTGAAGTGACCAGGAGCACAACCTTGTCTTCTTGGGGATTGAGGTTAGCACTTCTGTCAAGGTCGGCATAAAAGGCCTCCTTGATGTCATCCTCTGCATCAGTGTTGGGTACATGCACTGATGAAGAAGGCATGATGTAGTGATTCAGTGGGACTCGCGGCGTCATGAGGCGTTGATCTCCAAGCATAATCAGTTAGCCTGTAGGGATGCATTGACGGATGGCAAAGCCAACTCCATAAATGCGGTTTCTCTCGCAACAAGCTTACCCTTCCAGAAGAAGGTGTAGCTAGACCCCTTCTGTGAGTTGGCCCTCATCTGGGGCAGGACTCACTGATGGCTGCTATGTCGATGTTATACCTAGCCGCACTTTTTACCAGGGCAGTTCTTCTTTCAGGATGATGTGTTGCAGTATCCAGAAGGGTCCTGACATTCCATGCAGCGACAGTGAGAGGTTGTATGGTTTGTTTTTGTTGGATCTGTGATTTTGATTGTGTTTTCGACCATGAGGATGACCTTACTGGGTTTGATTGCCAGTCAGGTTGGGTTTTAGGCAGGCTATATTTAGGGCACCTTTTCTAGCCCCCCTCCGTGTGGGTGAGCAGAGTGGCTCCTGGTAAGGGCTGTTCAGGACCGGATTGCACTGCTGCCTACAGTAGATCCCAGTGCTTAGACCATCTTATCTCTGCCGCCCATGTGCAGAGTTGTGACTAGAGACTCCGATAGTCATCTCTGCCTGTCCTCATCGCCACTCGTCCGTCGCCATAGGACTTTTGGAGTATAAGGGTTTTGAGTGATGAAATATGGTGGTGAACTGGGTGATAGCTGTGTGCGTGAGTTGATTTATGTGGGTGAGGCAGGAACGCAGGCTGCAACCACACATCTTGGTTCTTCCTTTCTGATCCAGTGGATTTGTAATTTTGCCACTTGATGAAGAGAAGGATGCAATGACTGCTGATAGCCCAGTTTGCTGGGTTTTCGCCTGGGTAGCCTGTCCATCAGGGTTGCCTGTACCGCCGTGGAGTTCGTTGGGTTTCCGTGGTGGTCACCTCTTCCGCCTTTATTCCGGCCATTGGGTCTTGTTGGGTCTCTGCATGTTTGCTCGATGCAGGGGCTCCGCAGATAATTTTGTTTGTGGTTTACCTCCTGTAGCCATATACCTGCAGGTTAATCCGCAAGGAGCGGGAGCGAGTGGTTGTGGCTTGGGGATTGTCCACACATGTCTACCAGTGAGCCTATGCGCCATCCTCTAGGGTCCACTGCTCGAGATCCCCTGCTGATCTAGCCTGAGCCCACGAGCCCAGTTACCGTGTGTTGCCACGAGGAGGCACCCAGTTACCGTGTGTTGCCTGAGAGCACCCAGTTACCGTGGTGTTGCCGAGGCAGAGGGAGTCTTGATGGTGAGGGAGGCTGTGTACTGGCAGGGAGAAGACTTGTAAGTTTCTTCCTGCTCACCAGGCTAGGTGGCCCGGACAGCTGGGGATTGAGCAAGCAGCTTGCCTTAACAACACCTCCCCTGGGGAATTAGAAGCAAGCAGGGGATGGGGTCTTATTGTATGACAAATTTTCGTGTGTGTGTGGTTGCATGGTAGCGATTAAATATCAACTGTTGAGGAGCAGCTTGTAACACTTATTTCACCATCTCTCAATCACCCACACCTTTCTTTCTCACTTCATATTTTATAATGTTATGTAAAAATAGTAGTAGAGGACAACTCTCTCATTTATGCAATCTTCCTAAAAATACTTGCTTTTAGTGTTTTATTCAAGACATCTTTAGGTCATAAGACCCTCATCTCCCCACCTAAGAAAGGATGACCTGACATTCCATCAGAAGGTCAGTAATATGAGACCACTAATCCCTCACAGCCCAAGAGTGGGAAATACCAGTCTTTGCTGTAACACACAGCTTCATTTATGCTCATATCATATAAATTTTATTTTTTTAAATGTGTTTTTATTTAACCAAACTTTTGAGATTAACTATTCTGTATTATTATAGTAAAAAATGGGTTTCTAACTCATTAGAACTGCATTTACAGTTCTGGTAGTTTAGGGCTCAAGGAAAACATCTCTAGCACCCAGAAACATTCTCGAGGGGAGGCTAGTGTCTACCCGTGCAAGACTTCTAGTTTATACACTCAGAACCTTTCAATTTGACAAGGAATTTTTCCAGTTTGAAAAAGGTCTTCTGGTTAGTAGAAATCTTCATCCCTAGAAGTGTTCTGCACCAATTGTTTTCCATCTCATACAATCTGTCTCACTCATAGAGCTGGTTTTCCTGCATCTTCGGTGGTGTAGATTAATAACCTTTCCTTTTCATTATTTTTTTTTCGTATTTTTTGCTTGGGGCCCGTTGTAGGTCGATGACATGTGCCTGGGTGGGCTATTCCCTGTAAATTATATATATACAGTCTCTCTCCTCGACTTATGACAGGGGTTCCATCCCGACCAGGGTCATAAGTCAATTTGGTCGTAATTGAAAAAGCGAAAATAATTCACAGAAATTTAAAATGGGTGCTCTTTCATCTCGCACCAGAATCTCTCACTTTTACGCTTCCAGCCATTTTAAAGGGAATTACAAATGAAAATTTTGTCGTACCAACGTGATCACTAACGCCAGGACTTGAAAATATTAATGTGGAAAATATATTTTACGACCATGGCCGTCAGATGTCGGGTTGCCGTGAAGTGAGGAGAGACTGTATATACAGGCATCCTATGTTACGGAAGGGTTGCGCCCTGGAAAATTGACCGTATCGTGAAATTCGAACTGAAACCTATTTTTCCCATTGACTTCCATTATAAAACTGGAGATGCGTTCCTTAGGAATTTTTTCGTCCAAAAAAAGTAATTCGAGCACTTTTATGAATGAAAATAAACATTTATAAACACATACAATACAGTACATTAAATAATTTATGATATACTGTACCTTCTTAAAACGTTTAATATCCAATGTAATACCTTTTGTGCTTTGCACTACTGCGTCACTTCCACTTGATGGCCTCTTTCCAGTCACCTTGAATAAGGGTAATGCACTGTACTGTACTTACTGTATGTTTGTAAAAGTTAAACCCAACTGCTGGGCCAGAAACATGCGAGCACAGTGGATGTAAACAATGGAGTGACTTTGGCGCAGCAAACACCAAGAAATTCATACTGAAACAAATTATAATTTTTAACAAAAAATTATAATTTTATATAGTGATTTTTTTAGATTGTTAAAATTTACTCTAATTTCCATAATAGCGATTTACGTGTCGTATCACGAAATTATTGGTCATAATTTACAAATTCAGAAGAGCTAAATTCGCGAACCCGGGTTCCGTGAACGCTGGGATGCCTGTATATTTCCTCTAGTTGAACAATTGGTGCAGAGCACTACTGGGAATGAGAGATTCGGTAACTAGACTAATTCTGAAAGCCAGAAAAAATCCTTTATTCCCGGAATTTTCCGGTAACGAAAATTTTCAGTAGTCCAGAGATTGTCCATTGCATCATCTCGAACCCGAAAACTCCCTTATCCCGGAATTTTCCAGAAATCTCGCTTTGGGAACTATTTTCCGAGAAAATTTCAATTCTGGCTATCGGAGAGTTCCGGTTTGAGGAAGATATTACTGTATGTGTGTACTGTATGTATGTATGTATGTACTGTATGTATGTATGTATGTACTGTATGTATGTATGTATGAATGTAATAATAATAAATAATTTTAATTAATGGTTTATTGAAAAGTTCTGGAAGTCCTGTCTGAAAATATACAGGACAAAAAGACTTATTACATACAAAGACATAGGTAGGTGGGTCGTTTAACAAAAAGCTTTCATTACTGAAAGAAAAAGGAATATGAATTGAACATAAAATTATTTTAGTTTGCAGTTGATGGTCCGGCCTAGGCTGGTCGGGAACACCGGGTGGTGTGGTGTTCATGTGGTGAAGTGGTCATCCTCGGTGATGATAGGAAGGACCTCACGTGGTCATGGGAACACCAGGTGGTGTGGGGTGGTGTCACAGTACCTCATTCTGCTGGATGGTGTTGTGTTTATCTCATAGTCAGTGTGAAGCCAGTCCTCTGTTGTTCTCAGGGTGGATTGACTAGCACCTCCTGGTCAGAAGATGGTGGTCAGTCTCTGGGGTACTTATCTCACTGGTGGGTCACGGCTCACTGTTACTCTCTGGTGCTGAATTCACTGGCCTAAACACTGTTCATCACTGTTCAACACTGATCCCACTTTTCCCTAAAACGAAATTGTCACTTTGATTATGTAGATATCCCGTGGTGAAGATGAGTCGGGAGAGGGACTTGAGAGGAATGGGCCTAACATTGGTTATAGGGGCCGCTTCCAGCGCTTGGTAGGTCTTGACCTCCGCTGGTCAAGGATGTAGTGTGTGTGTATGTGTGATATTGATCATATGTCCCCTTTGGAGGCTATGGGGACTTTTGTAGATGGAGGGAGATGAGACTCTGACTCCCACACAACCTCTGGGAGTCCGGAGAGGCTGGAGGCAGAGTGGGAAGTGGAGTCCTAGAAGGGGCTTTGTCTTGGCTTTATAGAAGGTGAAGTTCCTGGGTGAGACTGGAGAGGTGGCAGAAATCTGGGCGCCCTGAAGGTAGAGCTCCTTGTAGCAGAGCATGCCCTTTCCACCACTGCCTCACAGACGATCTGTTGATGTTGGGGCCACTCAGCAACGTGGTTCATGGCTGTGTTCAACACCTTCAGAGTCAGCCACGGGTGCAGGGTGTTTCCCCCTCACCTGCTAACCCTCCAATCTGTTGCTGTTCCAGGAGCAGCAGGTCCTCTGTGCTGAGCTCTTAGAGTGGCTCTCCAAGACCTCAGCCACATTGTTCATCCACCTTCCTGAAAGCTGGCTTCCTGGGAGATGCTGTAATGTCACAGTGTACAGCTACAACATCAGTGAAGCCAATTAAAGTCGCGGAAAGCACTTCGCACACTGTATTTCATGCAGCTTTGTGTGACCTTCCATGACTTGTTGATGTTGTGTTGGTGCTTCATCAACCTCCTCAAGTAGATGACACCCTGATCCATCGGCTGGAGGCCAGAAACATCACCCTGGTGCAATGGCCATTGTCAAGGATCGGGATAAGCTTGTTACGTTGTTGTGCTTCTCGGCGCATTCTTGAGGTGCCTGAGAGGTAGCCAACTATAACTCTGGCACAACACTATTGTTGTCCAGGCCTTCATTGAGTGCCAGATGACTGGGAGATGTCCTTAATAAATGACACCTTAAGAGCTCTAAGGTTCTCAGAATGGTACACCAGCATGGAGTCAACTTGGTCCCCCTCAGCATTCCTGCCAGCAGCAAAGTAGGACTTGGCTGCCTGAAGCCTGGTGCAGTCTTCTTTATCTTTTGGCCGTTCTTGATGGCATCCTTTTCCATAAGAGGCCAGTGCATTTTTGATGATAGAAGTCATGGTAGTCTGGGCCAGGCCAAGTGCTCCAGCAATAGAGCACGCCCTTCACCCATCTCATGCCACTGCACAAAGTTAAACTTCACCCAGAGACACAGTTCGGGTGTTTGGCTTCATCGATGCAGGGTCTCAGCAACACACTTACTTGCCATTCTCACTAACTATACAGGTACTACAGGTAGTCACAAAACTTAACAAAATATTACTGTAAGTGCAGTTTTAACCTGTAGTGTAATGTACTGTACTCCACTGTATATTTGCACTGCATCACTTCGAAGTTCCATTTAATGTGCCAAAATATTACTGTAATGTATAGTATTAACCTGTGGTGTTTAGTTAACTGTAAGAAAAACAGGGATGACAACGTAACCACAGTGATATCGCCAGCTCAAGACAGTACACATGTTCACGAAACAGAGGCGACACACTTTACCATCACATAAACAAAGAAAATATCACTTCACAGTCACCATAAAACAGGTCAATCTAAAGGTTGGTGCTGTCCTTTCACTGTACAGTATAAGTAAAAATAACAATCGATGATTAGTACAATGTACATGCTGGCCAATATTCGTGGAGCCATGTGATGGCGCTGGTGATCGACAAAGAACCAAACACAGGGCTGTAGTGGGAAGGTTGGCTATGGCGTGCTTGGGTAGGCTGACAAGTGAAGGTAGAGATGCAGTGTCTGTTATGCTTACATTTACGCGTACCTTGCCAGAACCGAATTCTTACTTTTACGCGCTGCGCGCCTACACATACGCTGGTGAAGTATAATTTTTTATTTAGCCTATAAAATCACAAATTATTTCCGTTGTGAATATAATTTACATTGCTGAATTTCTATTAATATGATGATCATTTTGAATATAAAACATCATAGATTTTGCATTAGACATACAAATTTTAGACCTAATGTAAGAATTTTGTTTACCAGAGCAAATATGTTATCTTTTGTGCAAAATATATGAGGTGTATATTCAAAATATTCCTGGTCTTGCAAGGAAGCCAGCAATGTCAATTATATTATCCTAACTTTAGTTTGAGGTATTATTTATTACTATACCTTGAAATCTAGTGTTTTCTCCCAAACATTTCTCAGAGAGGGAGGAGCCAGCGTGGGAAGAGGGGGGGCATGGGAGTTGAGTCCATTATTTGAATGGACATTAACCTGGCGACTGTATTTCTTAAATATTAATTGTGTGTGCATACCATCATAGAATTAAGATGTTATTTTTACTACAACATAGGTATTGTGAAGGAAAATGTGGAGTTTGGGAGTCGGCCCAGTCTCTATTTCTTCAATTAATCCCATATGTTCTGTTACTCCATTTACATCGCCGCTTTTGCGGGTTCAATTGACCGTGTAAATCGGGTATTGCTGTAAATAACCCAGAGTATCACATTAAAACAAATCTGACCAATGGCTATCGGTAGGTTTGATGGATGTCATTAAAGTGATTTGTTTTAATCGTATATAAGGAGATGGTGTTAATTTACATCATCGCTTGTAGTGAAATATCACATCTCGGCTTTACCTGTATAAAGGTGTTTGGTCTTGGCAGGTGAAGTGTGTTGAAGCAGCATTAGGAAACTGGTCAGAAGGAACAAGTGGCAGAGTTTGAGAACATTGTGAGAAGTCTTCAGAAACCAACATAATTTCTGATATAGTGAGTTACATAATTTTTCCCTTGGTTGTAAGTTGTTTTGACTGGATATAATGAAGAGGAAAATTATGTTTGGTTTCTTATTATTATTGAGGTAAGGATTGTACAGAAGAGAAGGAGGAGGATTAGACAGAGCCAACAAAAAGTTTGAAGTTGTGACTCCTTCATGGACTGTTGCTGATAGAGGTCATAACACTGTACTGTACTGTTCTGTCACACTGGCTCCAAGTTATTTTTCTAGTCTGGCAAGCCATTTTGTGCCAAGAATACAGTAAATACAAACATTCTCCTTCTGTCAGTGTTATTTAATCATTTTCCTAAAAGATGTTATCGACTCAAAACGGAAAAAATACAGAAAGTCCCTCTGTGAACTTCATTCAGTATAACATTAAGGTAATATGATTCTCAGAGTGTTTAAGATCTGAACCCTATTTTTAAGTCTTATTATATGTATGCGATAGTACATATATACAGTCGTGGTTGCATCATACACACATTCAACTTTATAATGCTTGGTTGGGGAAAAACCCACTGGAGTGTAGGTGGTGGATTACAGTGGCCACCTGTTGTGAACAATGTTGGTGATAGTAAGACCTGTTGTGAACAACAAGCTGGTGATTAGTGGCCACCAGGTTGTGAACAAAAGCAGGTGATAGTGGCCACCTGTTGTGAACAAAAAGCAGGTGACAGTGGCCACCTGTTGTGAACAACAAGCTGGTGATAGTGGCCACCTGTTGTGAACAACAAGCTGGTGATAGTGGCCACCTGTTGTGAACAAAAGCTGGTGATAGTGGCCACCTGTTGTGAACAACAAGCTGGTGACAGTGGCCACCTGTTGTGAACAACAAGCTGGTGATAGTAGCCACCTGTTGTGAACAACAAGCTGGTGACAGTGGCCACCTGTTGTGAAAAAAAGCAGACAGTGGCCACCTGTTGTGAACAACAAGCTGGTGATATGGGCCACCTGTTGTGAACAAACAAGCTGGTGATAGTGGCCACCCATTGGAACAACAAGTTGGTGACAGTGGCCACCTGTTGTGAACAACAAGCCAGGATAGTGGCCACCTGTTGTGAACAACAAGCTGGTGATAGTGGGCCACCTGTTGTGAAATAATCACAGGATAGGCCACCTGTTGTGAAACAAATAAGCTACAGGGGACAGGCCACCTTTTTGAACAACAGCTGGTGACTAGGCCACCTGTTGTGAACAAATAAGCGAGATAGGCCACCTGTTGTGAACAACAAGCTGGTGATAGTGGCCACCTTGTGAACAGCAAGCTGGGATGGTGCCACCTGTTGTGAAACAATGTTGGTGATAGTGGCCACCTGTTGTGAACGATGTTGGTGGTGGTTGTAGCTGGTGATGAGTGGCACTCTGTTGTGATAAATAAGCTGGTGATAGGGCAATTTGTTGTGAACAAATAAGTGCTGGTGATGGTGTCACCGTTGTGAACAACAAGCTGGTGATAGGCCACTTGTTGTGGAACAAATAAGCTGGTGAGGTCACCTTGTGAATAAATAAGCTGGTGATAGTGGCCAATTTGTTGTGAACAAATAAGCTGGATAGTGGCCACCTGTTGGAAATAACAAGTCTGGTATGGTGGCCACCTGTTGTGAACAAATAAGCTGGACAGTGGACACCTGTTGTGAACAAGTTGGTGATAGTGGCCACCTGTTGAACAATAAGCTGGTGACAGTGGCCCCTGTAATGAACAACAAGTTGGTGATGTGCAATTTGTTTGTGAACAAAAAGCTTTAGCAGTGGCCTGCGTAATGTGCAACAAGCTGGTGACAGTGTCTTGTTGCACCTGTCATGTACAACAAGCTTGTGAGAGCAGAACTCATACACACACACACAATAATGTTAGACAGTACACTCACATGGCCAACAAGCGGTGACAGTGGCCACCTGTCGTAACAATATCACAGACAGGGCCACCTGTCGAGTAGAACAACAAGCTGGTGATAAGTGGCCACCTTTGTCGAGAACACCGGTGACAGTGGGCCATCTGTCATGTACAACAAGCTGGTGATGGAAAGGCCACCGTTGCAAAACAAATGTTGGTGACAGTGTACAGCCACTGGCTAGGAACAACAAGCTGGTGACAGGCCACCTGTCATGCACAACAAACTGGTGGTCACTGGCCACCTGGCTGCGCGCAATGTTAAGCGACAGGCCACCTGTTGTGAAATAAACAAGCTAGGGTGACAGTGGCCACCTGTTGCAGGGACAACAAGCTGGCGACAGGCCACCCGGTCATGTACACAAGCTGCGACAGTGGCTAACGGTCGCGTACAACAAACTGGTGACACTGGCCACCTGTCATGTACAAATAAGTTGGTGACAGTGCCACTCTGTCATAGTATCGTGGCGTGCCGGTGAACAGTGGCCACCTGTCATGTACACAACAACAAGCTGGTGACAGTAAATATCTGCCGCGTATGTACGTTGGTGACAGTGGCCACTGGTCACATCAACAAACTGGCAGTGGCCAAATGCAATGTTGGTGACAGTGGCCTGTCATGTACAATAAATAAGCTGGTGACAGTGGGCCACCTGTCATGTACAATTAAGCGGGTGACAGGGTCTCACCTGTCATGTACAACAATCTGGGTGACAGTGCCACCTGTCAGTGCATATCAATCTGGTGACAGTGGGCCACCCGTCATGAAATAACAAGCTAAACAGGGTCCAACCCCTGCCTAAACAAAAGTCTTGGAGAATATTTGAAAAGATTTAGAGGTTTCACCAAAGAACACTTAATTATCGTAAATTGCGAAGCAGGTGAAGAAAGATTCCCAGAATATTGCTAAAAATGGAAAAACCAAGACCTTCTTGCTTTCTATTTTAATATCAGTTTTGTGAAATTCTTCCTAGAGAATTTAGAATTGTTGTAAACCATTATGCTTAAACTTTGGCCAGTAGCAATTTCCAACCTTTTCATGCTGTCGATTGACAACTTGTCATTTAATAAGTTTAAATTTATGATTGTGGGTCACAGTAAATCCATTTTGGCAAGTTTGGCAGAAATACTGCACAGACATATACTTTAATCTATCTTGTTCTCCCCAGACCCCTAGAGATACATGATCCTGTCAGAGCCCATTGATGCATTTAAGAAGAAGGTAGAGAACACGACAAGACAAGGCGATGGCGCGCTATTCACGTAATATCAAGGAGGGACAGACCGAGTCGCCACACCGAGACAAGGCCTCGCTGATGTGAGGAGTAGTATATGTTAAAGTTAGACAGTCATGCCAGTGTTACAGTACATCAGAGCAAACAACTTCAGGCATTAGTTCTATACATTGTTTAATTCTCTATATTTATTGTACCAGCAGTGTATACATGTTAAATAGTTACCACATAAGTCACTGCACAAATCATCAGAAGTTATTACAGGGCCAAAATAGGAAAGTAATAGAGGTCATTATAACAGAAGCAGAATTAGATAGTTATAGGAGTTTTTGTCCTCTGTGTAAACCAGCTGACAAAGTGGCATGCCACCCATCTCTGCATCTCTCGAGGTGAGCCCAGTGTAGCAAGTTGTCTCTTTGCTTATGAGCATATAGTTTACAAACACCTCTATCATACTATTATTTAAGGCAGAGAGAGCACCCATATAAACTATTTACAAAGGCAGACAAATATATCACACCGTCTATGAGCAAAACATTCTTCACACGACACATTGATCATTGGCTTGAGAGCAATATTGAGTCTGTACAGCAAGCGAGGCTACAGGGAACTTTAGTGTAAGTTATCGGTCAAAGTATTGTTCCAGGAAGTGTCTGGCCGTGAGGTTGTATATATACATTATGAACTGACTCAAGTTTCCAGTAGTTTTTTGTTTTTTTTACCACTGATACATGTTATTTTGTACAATATGTTACTTTACACCGCAATAATATATGTACCAATGTGCACCCATGAAAATGTACAGAATACTGATTAAACAATTGAAAAAAATATTTTGAGTTGTATTATTATACAGCATAGCATTACTGGTGAAATATTTTAAGATATGAATACTGTATACATACTTGGCACCATTGTTTATGTAGAGAGCATAAGAAAACACTAATTAACTAATACTCAATAACCTCACAAGGCCAGAGGTTGTTGAGCCTGACCAATATGCCATAAGTGTTGTGACACCAGCTCTGTGGCAGGGAGCCTCCTCCCACCTTCCTTCTTCCTTCCTTTTCTCCTCCCTTCCTCTCTCTGCCTCCCTCCCCATTCCCTGTGCTTGCAAGCCAACAGTCTCTATAACACGCATTTCAGCATATTGGGTTGATGCAATACTCTACAAATGTGCATACCTGTAGGTGAACACCTCTGAGACCAGCAGACGATAGGCATTGTAGGTAAGAGTTGTTCAAAGATGTTAAGGCGGTGCCTGGCCAAGGAAACAAAACCGTTATAATGAGGTCGGAAGAAGTGATAAATAGAGGCAGAAATATGAGAGCTCTGTTACCAAAATTATTTGTGATACCGGTACAAGGTTATTAACGGCGCGCAATTTCAACAAAACCACTTCAACCTGGTCATCCGAGGTGGTGAAGGGGATCGCCGCCTGAGACCTGTCGTCTGTAGCACCAGTCGGCAGGTATCGCCGCATCCATCGTGGCAGCGGTGTTCTCAGACACCCACTGACTAATTCAGGGCGCCGAACCCTTCGTTATGAAGCGCAACAGCCTCGTTCTCTCTGAGGCGGCGTCGCTTCAGCATGTGCAGAGATCTTTACTGCTTCATATTAAAAGTTTTTTCCTGTTTATACCTGCTCATCGACCAACCTCGCCATCATTCTGGGGTCATTATCAGCAACAATCCGAAAAGAGGAAACAAAATGATACTGATTATTAAAATGCCATATGGCAACACCTAGTGAGGGGGCGAGTGACAACCTTCCCGCATATCACAGTGTATACGTATCGTTGAAGAAGTCGCCGATCACACCTTCTGCACCGACATTTTTGTGCGTAGGCACCTTCAGTAGTGTTTTAAACTCCTCTCTCTCTTATCAAGGAACGGGGTCAGTACAGCATTAGTGTTACGTGACTTCAAGTCGAATTTGTTCTCGCAAGTTTCTGCTTCTGTAGTGATTCCGGCCCCGGCCATTCTCAGCAGCTTTTACAACATCACTCTTTATTTGCAGGTGAGTGATGTCGTTTACATGGCGCCTTCACCTGGGTGAAGTAGGATGTGGAGTGTCCTTCTGTCCCCTAGCTCTGTGGTGCATGCGCTCACCACCTCCTGGATATAACCCATGCACAATCTGCTCCCTGCCTCGACTCCTCTGCTTGAAGCCCCAGAGGAGTTTTTTGTGCTGTTCCCTCTGCATTATCAAGGCACCTAAAAAGTAATGAATATATTCCCGAAATGCCGCCTCCCGCCAAGTGCTTGCTCAGTCAACAACTTCCCCATTTCTTACCACCACCAACGAATCTTAGGGCTCTGTACTTGTCCTCCTGCTTTTGTCCTAGCTTCCCACATCCTGAGGGGTGGGGGATGACATATAGAGCCTCTGTACAAATATTCTCAAAATTGTAACTTATCGGTGTTTTCAATTTCAATCCTCCACTGGTTCTCAGGAGACTTCTAAAACAAACACGTTTGTTCCCACGCATGTGCTCTGTATCAAGTTCCCCATTCACAGGAGGAAATTACAAACACTTGTAGAGTTTTCATGAGGTTCTATTTACTGATAAACGGCGTACACAAGGAAGGTGGTTTCTTACTCTGTATGGGGGTCAACCCAGCTCTCGGCCATATGTGTGTGGCCATTAGCAGCTTCCATATGTCGCCAGGCACATTTACCTTCAAGGGACATGGTAAGATCGCTTACATGCTAAGTGAAGCAGGGTTTGAATAAAATAAATTGTGTATATAAATGGAGCATATACATAATATTGATGGTACAATATACACAGCATACATGTAATATACACACACCTCCTCCCTCCCTCTCTATACTATAGCAAGTTCCTTGAGATTCATGGATCCGCTTCTGGAGCGCCGAGGGACTTGATCGGGAAGAGTATGGGGACTCAACACTGGTGGTGGGGGTCAGCAGAAGGCATTGTTACGGGTTATAGCACGCACCCTCCGGGCCACACTTCCATCATAACGCACCTGGTGAACTCCGTGACTCATCGAGACCCACATGACCACGCCCACTTTGCCTCCAACGAGGTGTCGGGTCCTGAATGACGACTGGGTGCCGACACTCAACCTGGGAGAGGACGGTGGGTCGCGCAGAAGCGGCTTACGACGCCATGAACACTCTTTCGCTCAAGCGATTACAACTTCTCTGTCTTTACCTCTGCCACCGCTGGAGAGGAACGATTGAGGTGAGCAGGGACATAAGAACGAGCAAGGCCCATACAAGACTCCAAGGGGAGCGCCCGTGTAATTATTAGGTGGAGGTTCAAGACACCCCGTCGGCCTCGTGAGCCAATATTCCCCAGAAGGGCCAATTTTAAGGACAGAGGTGTTTAGGACAGCAGCCTCAGCTGTACACATGGACCTGCGGCACGGGGTGATGCGACAACACATGCCATACTTCCATCGTCAAGTAGAACACAGCAAGCAATACGTAAATTGAACGAAGGTACAACA
>NW_024715459.1:0-10402 GCF_018991925.1 Homarus americanus
TAAACTCACACTGCTAGACTAAACTCACACTGTTAGACCAAACTCACACTGCTAGACTAAACTCACACTGTATGACTAAACTCACACTATTAGACGAAACACACTGTTAGACTAAACTCACACTGCTAGACTAAACTCACACTGTTAGACGAAACTCACACTGTTAGACTAAACTCACACTGTTAGACTAAACTCACACTGTTAGATGAAACACTATTTGACTAAACTCACACTGCTACACTAAACTCACACTGTTAGACTAAACTGACACTGTTAGACTAATCTCACACTGCTAGACTAAACTCACACTGCTAGAATAAACTCTCACTGTTAGACTAAACTCACACTGCTAGACTAAACTCACACTGTTTGACTAAACTCACACTGCTAGACTAAACTCACACTGTATGAGTAAACTCACACTGTTAGACTAAACTCACACTGTTAGACCAAACTCACACTGTTAGACTAAACTCACACTGTTAGACTAAACTCACACTGTTAGACTAAACTCACACTGTTAGACGAAACTCACACTGTTAGACTAAACTCACACTGTTAGACTAAACTCACACTGCTAGACTAAACTCTCACTGTTAGACTAAACTCACACTGCTAGACTAAACTCACACTGTATAAGTAAACTCACACTGCTAGACTAAACTCAAATTGTTAGACCAAACTCACACTGCTAGACTAAACTTACACTGTTAGACTAAACTCACACTGTATGAGTAAACTCACACTGCTAGACTAAACTCACACTGTTAGACCAAACTCACACTGCTAGACTAAACTCACACTGTTAGACTAAACTCACACTGTTAGACGAAACACACTGTTAGACGAAACACACTGTTAGACTAAACTCACACTGCTAGACTAAACTCACACTGTTAGACGAAACTCACACTGTTAGACTAAACTCACGCTGTTAGACTAAACTCACACTGTTAGATGAAACACTGTTTGACTAAACTCACACTGCTACACTAAACTCACACTGTTAGACTAAACTGACACTGTTAGACTAAGCTCACACTGCTAGACTAAACTCACACTGCTAGATTAAACTCACACTGTTAGACTAAACTCACACTGCTAGACTAAACTCACACTGTTAGACTAAACTCACACTGCTAGACTAAACTCACACTGTATGAGTAAACTCACACTGTTTGACTAAACTCACACTGTTAGACTAAATTCACACTGTATGAGTAAACTCACACTGCTAGACTAAACTCACACTGTTAGACCAAACTCACACTGCTAGACTAAACTCACACTGTATGACTAAACTCACACTATTAGACGAAACACACTGTTAGACTAAACTCACACTGCTAGACTAAACTCACACTGTTAGACGAAACTCACACTGTTAGACTAAACTCACACTGTTAGACTAAACTCACACTGTTAGATGAAACACTATTTGACTAAACTCACACTGCTACACTAAACTCACACTGTTAGACTAAACTGACACTGTTAGACTAATCTCACACTGCTAGACTAAACTCACACTGCTAGAATAAACTCTCACTGTTAGACTAAACTCACACTGCTAGACTAAACTCACACTGTTTGACTAAACTCACACTGCTAGACTAAACTCACACTGTATGAGTAAACTCACACTGTTAGACTAAACTCACACTGTTAGACCAAACTCACACTGTTAGACTAAACTCACACTGTTAGACTAAACTCACACTGCTAGACTAAACTCACACTGTTAGACTAAACTCACACTGTTAGACTAGGCTCACACTGCTAGACTAAACTCACACTGCTAGACTAAACTCACACTGTTAGACTAAACTCACACTGTTAGACTAAGCTCACACTGCTAGACTAAACTCACACTGTTGGACTAAACTCACACTGTTAGACTAAGCTCACACTGCTAGATTAAACTCACACTGCTAGAATAAACTCACACTGTATGAGTAAATTCACACTGTTAGACTAAACTCACACTGTTAGAACAAACTCACACTGCTAGACTAAACTCACACTGTTAGACTAAACTCACACTGTTAGACTAAACCCACACTGCTAGACTAAACTCACACTGCTAGACTAAACTCACACTGCTAGACTTAACTCACACTGTATGAGTAAACTCACACTGTATGAGTAAACTCACACTGTTAGACTAAACTCACATTGTTAGAACAAACTCTACACTGCTAGACTAAACTCACACTGTTAGGACTAAACCCAACTGTTAGACTAAACTCACACTGTATGAGTGTCCTCACACTGTTAGACTCAAACTCAACACTGCTGGAATCAAACCTCACACTGCTGACCAAACCTCACACCGCTAGACTAAACTCACACTGCTAGACTAAACTCACACCGTATGGAGCAAACTCACCAGACCAGTCCCACACCGTTAGACCAAACTCACACCGCCAGACCAAACCTCACACTGCCAGACTAAACTCACACACTGCTAGACTAAACACACACTGTTAGACTAAACTCACACTGCTAGACCAACCTCACACTGCTAGACTAAACTCACACTGCTAGACTAAACTCACACTGGATGACTAAACTCACACTGTTAGAATAAACGCACTGGTTACCAAACTCACACTGCTAGAATAAACTCACACTGGTAGACTAAACTCACACTGCTAGACCAAACTCACACTGCTAGACCAAACTCACACTGCTAGACCAAACTCACACTGCTAGACTATACTCACACTGCTAGACTAACCTTACACTGCTAGACTAAACTCACACTGCTAGACTAAACTCACACTGTATGAGTAAACTCACACTGTATGAGTAAACTCACACTGTTAGACTAAACTCACACTGTTAGAACAAACTCACACTGCTAGACTAAACTCACACTGTTAGTCTAAACTCACACTGTTAGACGAAACTCACACTGTTAGACGAAACTCACACTGTTAGAGTAAACCTCACACTGCTAGACTAAACTCACACTGTAGAGTTAACTCACACTGTTAGACTAAACTCACACTGTTAGACCAAACTCACACTGCTAGACTAAACTCACACTGTTAGACTAAACTCACACTGCTAGACTAAACTCACACTGTTAGACTTAACTCACACTACTAGACTAAACTCACACTGTTAGACTAAACTCACACTGTTAGACTAAACTCACACTACTAGACTAAACTCACACTGTTAGACTAAACTCACACTGCTAGACTAAACTCACACTGTTAGACTAAACTCACACTGCTAGACTAAGCTCACACTGCGAGACTAAACTCACACTGCTAGACTAAACTCACACTGTTAGACTAAACTCACACTGCTAGACTAAACTCACACTGTTAGACTAAACTCACACTGCTAGACTAAACTCACACTGTATGAGTAAACTCACACTGTTAGACTAAACTCACACTGTTAGACCAAACTCACACTGCTAGACTAAACTCACACTGCTAGACTAAACTCACATTGTTTTACTAAACTCACACTCTTAGACCAAACTCACACTGTTAGACTAAACTCACACTGCTAGACTGCTCACACCGCCAGACCAACCACACTGCCAGACCAAACTCACACTGTTAGACCAAACCACACTGCTAGACTAAACCACACCAACAAACTCACACTAGATTCAACTCACACTGTATGAGCACCACACTGCCAGACCGTGTTCTCACACTGCCAGAATCTCAAACTCACACTGCTAGACTAAACTCACACTGTTAGACTAAACTCACACTGTTAGACTAAACTCACACTGTTAGGACTAAACTCACAATTGCTAGGCCAAACTCACACTGCCAGAATAAACTACCCCTGCTAGACTAAACCTCACCTGCCAGACTACTAAACTCACACTGTTAGACTAAATTCCACACTGTTAGACTAAGCTCACACTGCTAGACTAAACTACACTGCTAGACTAAACTCACTGCTAGACTAAACTCACACTGTTAGACTAAACTCACACTGTTAGACTAGGCTCACACTGCGAGACAAAACTCACTGCTAGACTAAACTCACACTGCTAGACTAAACTCACACTGTTAGACTAAACTCACACTGATAGACTAAACTCACACTGCTAGACTAAACTCACACTGTTAGACTAGACTCACACTGTTAGACTAGGCTCACACTGCTAGACTAAACTCACACTCTTAGACTAAACTCACACTGTTAGACTAAACTCACACTGCTAAACCAAACTCACACTGTGAGACAAAACTCACACTGCTAGACTAAACTCACACTGTTTGACTAAATTCACATTGTTAGACTAGGCTCACTCTGCGAGACAAAACTCACACTGTTAGACTAAACTCACACTGCTAGACCAAACTCATACTGCTAGACTAAACTCACACTGTTAGACTAAACTCACACTGCTAGACTAAACTCACACTGCTAGACTAAATTCACACTGTTAGACTAAACTCACACTGCGACTAAACTCACTGTTTGACTAAACTCACACTCTTAGACTAAACTCACACTGTTATACTAAACTCACACTGTTAGACCAAACTCACACTGTTATACTAAACTCACACTGTTAAACTTAAACTTACACTGACTAAACTCACACTGTTTGACTAAACTCACATTGTTAGACTAAGCTTACACTGTTAGACCAAACTCACACTGCTAGACTAAACTCACACTGTTAGACTAAACTCACACTGTTAGACTAAACTCACACTGTTAGACTAAACTCACACTGTTAGACCAAACTCACACTGCTAGACTAAACTCACACTGTTAGGCAAGCTCACACTGCTAGACTAAACTCACACTGCTAGACTAAACTCACACTGTTAGACTAAACTCACTCTGCTAGACTAAACTCACGCTGTTAGACTAAATTCACACTGCAAGACTAAACTCACACTGTTAGTCCAAACTCACACTGCTACACTAAACTCACACTGTTAGACTAAACTCACACTGTATGAGTAAACTCACGCTGCTAGACTAAACTCACACTGTTAGACCAAACTCACACTGCTAGACTAAACTCACACTGTTAGACTAAACTCACACTGTAAGAGTAAACTCACACTGCTAGACTAAACTCACACTGTTAGACCAAACTCACACTGCTAGACTAAACTCACACTGTTAGACTAAACTCACACAGTTAGACGAAACACAGTTAGACTAAACTCACACTGCTAGACTAAACTCACACTGTTAGACGAAACTCACACTGTTAGACTAAACTCACACTATTAGACTAAACTCACACTGTTAGATGAATCCCTGTTAGACTAAACTCACACTGCTACACTAAACTCACACTGTTAGACTAAACTCACATTGTTAGACTAAGCTCACACTGCTAGACTAAACTCACACTGCTAGACTAAACTCACACTGTTAGACTAAACTCACACTGCTAGACTAACTCACGCTGTTAGACTAAACTCACACTGCTAGACTAAACTCACACATAGTCCAAACTCACACTGCTACACTAAACTCACACTGTTAGACTAAACTCACACTGCTAGACTAAACTCACACTGTTAGACTAAACTCACACTGTTAGACTAAACTCACACTGCTAGACTAAACTCACACTGTTAGACTAAACTCACACTGTTAGACTAAACTCACACTGCTAGACTAAACTCACCCTGCTAGACTAAACTCACCCTGCTAGACTAAACTCACACTGTTAGACTAAACTCACACTGTTAGACTAAGCTCACACTGCTAGACTAAACTCACACTGTTAGACTAAACTTACACTGTTAGACTAAACTCGCACTGTTAGACTAAACTCACACTGCTAGACTAAACTCACACTCTTAGACTAAACTCACACTGTTAGACTAGGCTCACACTGCGAGACAAAACTCACTGCTATACTAAACTCACACTGCTAGACTAAACTCACACTGTTAGAATAAACTCACACTGCTAGACTAAACTCACACTGCTAGACCAAACTCACACTGCTAGACCAAACTCACACTGCTAGACCAAACTCACACTGCTAGACTAAACTCACACTGCTAAACTAAACTCACACAGCTAGACTAAACTCACACTGCTAGACTAAACTCACACTGTATGAGTAAACTCACACTGTATGAGTAAACTCACACTGTTAGACTAAGTTCACACTGTTAGAACAAACTCACACTGCTAGACTAAACTCACACTGTTAGACTAAACTCACACTGTTAGACGAAACTCACACTGTTAGATGAAACACTGGTAGACTAAACTCACACTGCTAGACTAAACTCACACTGTTAGACTAAACTCACACTGCCAGACCAAGCTCACACTGCCAGACTTAAACTCACACTGCTAGACTAAACTCACACTGTTAGACTAAACTCACACTGCTAGACTAAACTCACACCACATGTTAGACTAAACTCACACTGCTAGACTAAAATCCACACTTAAATGAGCAAATTCCATGACAGACTAAACTCACACTGTTGTATCTCACACTGCTAGACTAAACTCACACTGTTAGGACTAAACTCACACTGTTAGACTAAACTCACACTGTTAGACTAAACTCACACTGTTAGATTAAACTCACAATCGTTAGGCCAAACCTCACACTGCTAGAAATATAAACCTCACCCCTGCCAGACTAAACTCACACTGTTAGACTAAACTCACACTGTTAGACCAAGCTCACACTGCTAGACTAAACTCACAATTGCCAGACTAAACTCACACTGCTAGACTAAACTCACACTGCTAGACTAAACTCACACTGCTAGACTAAACTCACACTGTTAGAGTAAACTCACACTGTTAGACTAGGCTCACACTGCGAGACAAAACTCACTGCTAGACTAAACTCACACTGCTAGACTAAACTCACACTGTTAGACTAAACTCACACTGTTAGACGAAACTCACACTGTTAGACTAAACTCACACTATTAGACTAAACTCACACTGCTAGACTAAACTCACACTGTTAGACTAGACTCACATTGTTAGTCTAGGCTCACACTGCTAGACTAAACTCACACTCTTAGACTAAACTCACACTGTTAGACTAAACTCACACTGCTAAACCAAACTCACACTGTGAGACAAAACTCACACTGCTAGACTAAACTCACACTGTTTGACTAAATTCACATTGTTAGACTAGTCTCACTCTGCGAGACAAAACTCACACTGTTAGACTAAACTCACACTGCTAGACTAAACTCACACTGTATGAGTAAACTCACACTGCTAGACTAAACTCACACTGTTAGACCAAACTCACACTGCTAGACTAAACTCACACTGTTAGACTAAACTCACACTGTTAGACGAAACACACCGTTAGACTAAACTCACACTGCTAGACTAAACTCACACTGTTAGACGAAACTCACACTGTTAGACTAAACTCACACTGTTAGACTAAACTCACACTGTTAGATGAAACACTGTATGACTAAACTCACACTGTTAGACTAAACTCACACTGCTAGACTAAACTCACACTGTTAGACTAAACTCACACTGCTAGACTAAACTCACACTGTATGAGTAAACTCACACTGCTAGACTAAACTCACATTGTTAGACCAAACTCATACTGCTAGACTAAACTTACACTGTTAGACTAAACTCACACTGTATGAGTAAACTCACACTGCTAGACTAAACTCACACTATTAGACCAAACTCACACTGCTAGACTTACACTGCTAGACTAAACTCACACTGTTAGACCAAACTCACACTGTTAGACGAAACACACTGTTAGACTAAACTCACACTGCTAGACTAAACTCACATTGTTAGACGAAACTCACACTGTTAGACTAAACTCACACTGTTAGACTAAACTCACACTGTTAGATGAAACACTGTTTGACTAAACTCACACTGCTACACTAAACTCACACTGTTAGACTAAACTGACACTGTTAGACTAAGCTCACACTGATAGACTAAACTCACACTGCTAGAATAAACTCACACTGTTAGACTAAACTCACACTGCTAGACTAAACTCACACTGCTAGACTAAACTCACACTGCTAGACTAAACTCACACTGTATGAGTAAACTCACACTGTTAGACTAAACTCACACTGTTAGACCAAACTCACACTGTTTGACCAAACTCACCTCTAGACTAAACTCACACTGTAAGACTAAACTCACACTGCTAGACTAAACTCACACTGTTAGACTAAACTCACACTGTTAGACTAGGCTCACACTGCTAGACTAAACTCACACTGCTAGACTAAACTCACACTGATAGACTAAACTCACACTGTTAGACTAAGCTCACACTGCTACACTAAACTCACACTGTTAGACTAAACTCACACTGTTAGACTAAGCTCACACTGCTAGATTAAACTCACACTGCTAGAATAAACTCAAACTCTATGAGTAAATTCACACTGTTAGACTAAACTCACACTGTTAGAACAAACTCACACTGCTAGACTAAACTCACACTGTTAGACTAAACTCACACTGTTAGACTAAACTCACACTGCTAGACTAAACTCACACTGCTAGACTAAACTCACACTGCTAGACTTAACTCACACTGTATGAGTAAACTCACACTGTATGAGTAAACTCACACTGTTAGACTAAACTCACATTGTTAGAACAAACTCACACTGCTAGACTAAACTCACACTGTTAGACTAAACTCCAACTGTTAGACTAAACTCACACTGTATGAGTAAACTCACACTGTTAGACTAAACTCAACACTGTTGGACCAAACTCACACTGCTAGACTAAACTCACACTGCTAGACTAAACTCACACTGCTAGACTAAACTCACACTGTATGAGTAAACTCACACTGCTAGACTAAACTCACACTGTTAGACCAAACTCACACTGCTAGACTAAACTCACACTGCTAGACTAAACTCACACTGCTAGACTAAACACACACTGTTAGACTAAACTCACACTGCTAGACCAACCTCACACTGCTAGACTAAACTCACACTGCTAGACTAAACTCACACTGGATGACTAAACTCACACTGTTAGAATAAACGCACTGGTTACCAAACTCACACTGCTAGACTAAACTCACACTGGTAGACTAAACTCACACTGCTAGACCAAACTCACACTGCTAGACCAAACTCACACTGCTAGACCAAACTCACACTGCTAGACTAAACTCACACTGCTAGACTAAACTCACACAGCTAGACTAAACTCACACTGCTAGACTAAACTCACATTGTATGAGTAAACTCACACTGTATGAGTAAACTCACACTGTTAGACTAAGTTCACACTGTTAGAACAAACTCACACTGCTAAACTAAACTCACACTGTTAGACTAAACTCACACTGTTAGACGAAACTCACACTGTTAGATGAAACACTGGTAGACTAAACTCACACTGCTAGACTAAACTCACACTGTTAGACTAAACTCACACTGCTAGACTAAGCTCACACTGCTAGACTAAACTCACACTGCAAGACTAAACTCACACTGTTAGACTAAACTCACACTGCTAGACTAAACTCACACTGTTAGACTAAACTCACACTGCTAGACTAAACTCACACTGTATGAGTAAATTCACACTGTTAGACTAAACTCACACTATTAGACCAAACTCACACTGCTAGACTAAACTCACACTGTTAGACTAAACTCACACTGTTAGACTAAACTCACACTGTTAGACTAAGCTCACCTGCTGCTAAACTCACACTGTTAGACTAAGCTCACCTTTCTTCATTAAGCTTCACTGTTGAACTAAGCTCACACTGCTAGACTAAACTCTGTGAGTAAATTCACACTGTTAGACTAAACTCCACACTTTCCCAGGCCAAGCTTCACACTGCTAGACTAAACTCACACTGTTAAGACTAAACTCACACTGTTGAGCTAAAGCTCACTGTTAGACTAAACTCACACTGTTGGGCTAAGCTCACGCTGTTGAGCTAAACTCACACTGCTAAAAATAAGCTCACACGCTAGACTAAACTCCACACTGTTAGGGCTAAACTCACACTCAGTAGGCTAAAGCTCCTGCTAGACTAAACTCACACAGTTGGGCTAAACTCACACTGCTAAGGCTAAGCTCTGCTAGACTAAACTCACACTGCTAGACTAAACTCACACTGTTAGACTAAACTCACACTGTTAGACTAAACTCACACTGTTAGACTAAACTCACACTGCTAGACTAAGCTCACACTGCTAGACTAAACTCACACTGTTAGACTAAACTCACACTGCTAAACCATACTCACACTGCTAGACTAAACTCACACTGCTAGACTAAACTCACACTGTTAGACTAGTCTCACACTGTTAGACTAGGCTCACACTGCTAGACTAAACTCACACTCTTAGACTAAACTCACACTGCTAGACTAAACTCACTCTGTTAGACTAAACTCACACTG
>NW_024715460.1:0-4778 GCF_018991925.1 Homarus americanus
CGGGCCTGTCACCCTCCATGGGCAGTGGCCGCTTTCAAGCTTGACTTAGACCGTATGGGACGGCGTGCTGGACCCTCTGAAACGCAACACCCCTCGTGCCCGAAGACATCGAGGTTATGCGCTGGGCTTTTCCCGGTTCAATCGCCCTTACTAAGGGAATCCCTGTTGGTTTCTTTTCCTCCGCTTATTAATATGCTTAAATTTGGCGGGTAGCTCTCTCCTCCTACGAGGTCGATCGTGGTCTCATCATCCTTAGGGGGAACAAGTTCCCCAACCACGAAGCGGAAGACGCTCTGCCACCGACTTTCTTCACCACCGACATTACCAGGCAGGAAGGTTTGAGGGGCTTGTCGCGGGGGTACCAGCGGCCATGGCGCCGGCACTCCCACCCCTGACTCCGTTCCTTCTCATTGAGTGGTAAATAGCCAATAGGAAAAGTGTTCCAGCAGAACATCTCTCGCAGAGTCATATACACACACAATTTTAATGCATATACGCTCGTGTTCCGCCCTTACTCGGCCGCACCTTTGCCGCTTAAACTTTGACCTCTTTCCCGTTCCGCATGCCCAGCGAGTAACGCATTTATCGGCGGGAAAAAGCCGGGAATCACGAAACATTGATGCTCTGTCGGCAGGCGCCGTTATGAGGCCTGTACATCCTTTTCTTTCAAACTCCCCCTGCCTCCCTCCCAGTCATGAGATAGACGTGGACTCGTGGCGAACTCTCAAAGAGAACGCCCACACCGCGTCTGACCGTGGGAGAGGGTGGAGAAGCGCGTGAGGAAGAGCACGGCGTCACCCAAGCATTCTCATCTCTCTGCCTGCACCACTACATGGTAGACTGCGGGCCCAGGCGCACTCATCAATTTAGGTTCCACTGCAATGCATGCCAAGCACTCTTTTCGAGGTGATAGACGAAATTCCGGCGGGGCTTACTTAAAAGATATCCGACCCGGTTTCGTTTCCTCTTCGTGGGATGGAGTGCCTCTTAGAACATGTGCAGCATCAGCCATGAGCGGCCGACGGCCATTCGTGTCTCTGTGGACAGCAGGCAAAAGAGCGCCGCCTCCAGATTATTGCAAGGCAAACAACACAAGTAAAAGCACCAATTATGGACTGAATGTTGGCAAAGTCCGCCGGACTTGTACATTGATGACTGCTTGTTTTAAGAGACACGCCTCGCGCAAAGCGCGGGCGATTAAACCAAGGCAGAGCTCGGTTGGAGTTACCCTCGTGTCAGAGAGACGATCAGCAGGCACCGAACTCGCAGCAACCGATGGATGTATATTTCCGACCCTCGTAGGCGACAAGCTCATATGGCTGCCGCCCTTAATCCTCGTTCAACTTGTCGATATCTGGTATTCTTGCGATTCACATACCGACACGCAGTTTGCTGCGGTCTTCATCGACCCACGAGCCGAGTGATCCCCCGTTAAGAGTTGTGTATTTGCCATTTGGTCTTTTTGCGACTAACCATCACAGGTCGAGTCTCAATGAAAGGGTTTGACAGACATAGCCCAAGTTTGTGGTTTGGGTTTGGCCGGACGGCTTGTTGTTGTTTTTTGACACTTGAATTTCACTCTTTTTGGGTCAAGAGGCTTATTCGCCGGTAGTAAGGAACGGACGGGCAGCCGTCAAAAGCCCCGTCCGTCCTCCTCCTCCGGTCTTCGCGCTCTCGCCCGAGTGTGGTCCACCTACAGCGTGGTGGTACCTATTTTTGGTGCGGGGGCCGGGATTGTCCTCTTTCGCTGCTGGAGTTGCCAGAGCAGAGCCCGAGACCGCCCAAATCAGGAGAGTAGTAGTAGTAGTTTTAAGAGCGCCCCGTTCTCTTTCTCTCTGTTAATGATCCTTCCGCAGGTTCACCTACGGAAACCTTGTTACGACTTTTACTTCCTCTAAATGATCAAGTTTGGACATCTTTCCGTCGGCTCGAGGCGACGACCCCAGAAAACCCTCGCGGGCAACGGGGCCGACAATCCAAGAGCGCCAGTCCGAAGGCCTCACTAAATCATTCAATCGGTAGTAGCGACGGGCGGTGTGTACAAAGGGCAGGGACGTAGTCAGCGCAAGCTGATGACTTGCACTTACTGGGAATTCCTCGTTCATGGGAAACAATTGCAAGCCCCAATCCCTATCAAGAAAGGCTTTTGAACGGGTTACCCCTCCTCTCGGAGGGAAAACTCGTTGATCCCTTCAGTGTACGTGCCCCAGAACATCTAAGGGCATCACAGACCTGTTATTGCTCAATCTCGTGGCTAGAATTGCCGCTTATCCTCTAAGAAGAAGTTGCGAACTGGACACCATTTTCTGGAGATCCGTCGACTACTTAGTAGGCCAGAGTCTCGTTCGTTATCGGAATTAACCAGACAAATCGCCCACCAACTAAGAACGGCCATGCACCACCACCCACCGAATCGAGAAAGAGCTCTCAATCTGTCAATCCTTCCGTGTCTGGGCCTGGTGAGGTTTCCCGTGTTGAGTCAAATTAAGCCGCAGGCTCCACTCCTGGTGGTGCCCTTCCGTCAATTCCTTTAAGTTTCAGCTTTGCAACCATACTTCCCGGAACCCAAAGACTTTGGTTTCCTGAAGCTGCCGCCGGGTCATGGGAATAACGCCGGCGGATCGCTAGTTGGCATCGTTTATGGTTAGAACTAGGGCGGTATCTGATCGCCTTCAACCTCTAACTTTCGTTCTTGATTAATGAAAACATCCTTGGCAAATGCTTTGCAGTTCGTCTTGCGACGGGTCCAAATTTCACCTCTAGCGCAATACGAATGCCCCCGCCTGTTCGATTAGTCATTACCTCTGGTTCCGAAAAACCAACAAAATAGAACCGAGGTCCTATTCCATTATTCCATGCATCACCATTCGGGCCATTCAAATAGCCTGCTCTGAGCACTCTAATTTTTCAAAGTAAACTCTCCGGCCACTCGGGACACTCGACAAAGAGCATCCCGTGCGAGCCGCGGGGTTGTTCGAGCGTGACAGTAAAACACCGGGCGGTGCCGTCAGTCCGAACTGAGATCCAACTACGAGCTTTTTAACCGCAACAACTTTAATATACGCTATTGAGCTGGAATTACCGCGCTGCTGGCACAGACTTGCCCTCCAATGGATACTGTTAAAGGATTTAAAGTGTACTCATTCCGATTGCGAGGCCTCGGATGAGACTCACATCGTTATTTTTTCGTCACTACCTCCCCGTGCCGGGAGTGGGTAATTTGCGTGCCTGCTGCCTTCCTTAGATGTGGTAGCCGTTTCTCTGGCTCCCTCTCCGGAATCGAACCCTGATTCCCCGTTACCCGTTATAGCCATTGTAGGCGCATAACCTACAATCGAAAGCTGATAAGGCAGACACTTGAAAGAAGCGGCGCCGGTGCGGAGACCGTGCGCTCAGCCCGAAGTTATTCAGATTCACCACAGGTGGGTTACGGACCGGGGCCCGACCAGTTTTGAACTAATAAAAGCGCTCTTCCCTTGCGGTCAGAGACCAATTGCATGTATTAGCTCTAGAATTGCCACAGTTATCCAAGTAAGTGGGTTTACAGATCTAATGAAACATAGCTGATTTAATGAGCCATTCGCGGTTTCGCCTTAAATCGGCTTGTACTTACACATGCATGGCTTAATCTTTGAGACAAGCATATGACTACTGGCAGGATCAACCAGGTAGCTGCTGCTGTTGGCGGCGCCTATCACGGCGGCCAAAATAGTGAGATTGAGAGAGAGGCAGAAGACATTGGGCGAGGGACCGCACGTTGGCCTTAGAGAAATAGCAAACCAGATGATCAGATCTAACTGCACCTTCTCTTGCTATCCTCGGCGCCGGCAGCGCCACCGTGTGTGCCAATCTCCTCCCTTATCCGCTCCTCTTTGCCCCAGCTCCAGCGAGGCAGCCGACATTGGGCGAGGAACCGCACGTTGGCGAATCTCCTCCCTTATCCGCTCCTCTTCTCTTTGCCCCAGCGAGGCAGAAGACATTGGGCGAGGGACCGCACGTTGGCCTTAGAGAAATAGCAAACCAGATGATCAGATCAAACTGCACCTTCTCTCGCTATCCTCGGCGCCGGCAGCGCCACCGTGTGTGCCAATCTCCTCCCTTATCCTCTCCTCTTCTCTTTGCTCCAGCGAGGCAGCCGACATTGGGCGAGGGACCGCACGTTGGCCTTAGAGAAATAGCAAACCAGATGATCAGATCAAACTGCACCTTCTCTTGCTATCCTCGGCGCCGGCAGCGCCACCGTGTGTGCCAATCTCCTCCCTTATCCGCTCCTCTCCTCTTTACCCAGCTCCAGCGAGGCAGCCGACATTGGGCGAGGGACCGCACGTTGGCCAATCTCCTCCCTTATCCGCTCCTCTTCTCTTCTCTTTGCCCCAGCGAGCCATAAGACATTGGGCGAGGGACCGCACATTGGCCCATCTCCTCCTCTCTCTCTTTCTCTTACTGTTTGTGGGGACGTGGGCTCATGAGCGCCATCGTCGCCCAATATTGGTTAGGTTGTGTATTTCACAGGTGGGAACCGCCATCATCGTTGTTAGGTGATGGGGTAACCCAACGTGTGCTTTGACGAGTTTTGGCTGCTAAACTCTCTTTTTAGTATACTCGGCTCCCAGACTGCGCCCTGGTCGTGTTGAACCATGAGCGTTGTCTATGCACATTTAGGGTAGCCGTTTGCGCGTGGAATAGTGCAATGAATCTCGGTCAAGAGACGGTTGGGCGCTGCATTGAAGGCCGGCACAGACGCGAAGACGGGGTGATCAACCAACGCAAGTCCGCTA
>NW_024715461.1:0-17896 GCF_018991925.1 Homarus americanus
TAAGATATTCCCCGTCCCCGTTACTACACACCGTTAAGATATTCCCCGCCCCCGTTACTACACACAGTTAAGATATTCCCCGCCCCCGTTACTACACACAGTTAAGATATTCCCCGTCCCCGTTACTACACACAGTTAAGATATTCCCCGCCCCGTTACTGCACACAGTTGGGAATATTCCCCATCCCCGTTACTACACGCAGTTCAGATATTCCCCGCCCCGTTACTACACACAGTTAAGATATTCCCCGCCCCCGTTACTACACACAGTTAAGATATTCCCCGTCCCCGTTACTACACACAGTTAATATTCCCCGTCCCGTTACTACACACAGTTCAGATATTCCCCGCCCCCTGCCTCAAGCATACACACAGTTAAGATATTCTGTCCCTCACACACAGTTAAGATATTCGTCCCTCCTTTCGTTACTACACACAGTCTGATGCCCCGCCCCCGTTAATACACACAGTTAAGATATTCCCCGTCTCCGTTACTACACACAGTTAAGATATTCCCCGCCAACGTTACTACACACAGTTAAGATATTCCCCGTCCCCGTTACTACACACAGTTAAGATATTCCCCGTCTCCGTTACTACACACAGTTAAGATATTCCCCGCCAACGTTACTACACACAGTTAAGATATTCCCCGTCCCCGTTACTACACACAGTTAAGATATTCCCCGTCTCCGTTACTACACACAGTTAAGATATTCCCCGCCAACGTTACTACACACAGTTAAGATATTCCCCGTCCCCGTTACTACACACAGTTAAGATATTCCCCGTCTCCGTTACTACACACAGTTAAGATATTCCCCGTCCCCGTTACTACACACAGTTAAGATATTCCCCGTCCCCGTTACTACACACAGTTAAGATATTCCCCGCCCCCGTTACTACACACAGTTAAGATATTCCCCGTCTCCGTTACTACACACAGTTAAGGTATTCCCCGCCCCCGTTACTGCACACTGGCTATAAAGTGCAGCAGATACGACCTTCTATACTCCCAGGCCAATCTATATGACGGGGTTGAGGGCAGGAGGAAATATATACACTACGCTCTATGTTTTTTATAGCTGGTGTCTGCGGCCCATGACTGCACCTGGAGTGTTTTATGCCTCAGCTGTGTGTGTGCAGGGAGCATAGTGAACTGCGTCTGTCCCGCCTACTGTGTTCCTCCTCCAGCCATCCAAGTTTACTCACAGAACACAACATCTGTCCAGGGGAGAGGAAAGGTGTTTATAATCGTTTTAATATATATCCCGAGATTATTTTATGTACTTTTAGAGTTTTTTGGTAAATTATTCTGTATTTAATTTTATTTTAGTTTTACTCTTATATTTTACAACCAGTCACGAGTAGATAAATACATTTTTTTGATACAAAGAATGCGCTCGTTTGTTATTTTTATTAAGACTTGTATGTAACGACTAGAAGTTCAACTCAGAGTCTGTGCTGGAAGTTTTTATAGGAGTCCATATCTGTGTCCATTAGAAGTGAGGCTGTGACCCGGAGGTAAGACGATGAGGACGACTCCCACTGTGAGTTATGACGGCAGGTCAGCGGCCGCCACACCAGCGTAAGACAGTGTTACATATTAGTACCTGTTTAGTGTTTCTGATATAATACACAAGAACACGTAATAAATTCACTGTATAAGTTCTTTATACACATTCGTTTTTTTAAATATTTATAATTTTCGTACCTTAAAATAGTTAATTTCAAGCAGAGAGAGAGAGAGAGAGAGAGAGAGAGAGAGAGAGAGCTTCTGCACGAGACAAGGTGACTAACACAATACACACAAGTGGGGCAACAGATATCTCTCAATTGTGGGTTGTTGGGTAACTGACTTAAATAATAAACATTGACCAGGAAGCTATTATAGTCGACGTCAGAAAAAAACTATACTTTGTGTTTTGCTTTCACCGATACACGTCGCGGTTGAGTCAAAAATAGAATATCTATGACTGGGTGAAGTTGAGGTAACAGAACAGAAAACAGCAGTTCACAAAATATCGTCGATAAAATTGGTTTTTAAATATCCAAGAGGTTAAAGTCTCGGTTTATTCATGAAGAAGTGACAAAATTCTTGAGGTCCCAATCCCTTTAGTCCGGTCTGTATATATAATATTTTCCTTGACTTTAATGATCCTATAACACAAATTTTAACTAATCTGGAATTATTTTCATGTCGTTCTTATAGGATATATAACTCACACACATATACTTCTGTTCTAAACCCAACTAGTTTATTTTTATTGTATCCTGTGTCAGCTACTCTACTATAAGTCTATCATGCTTGTATATCTCTTTATTGCATCCTGTGTCAGCTACTCAACTGTCAGTCTATCATGATTATATTTATCTTTATTGTATCCTGTGTCAGCTACTCAACTATCGGTCTATCATGCTTATATTTATCTTCATTGTATCCTGTGTCAGCTACTGTACTATAAGTCTATCATGCTTATATTTATCTTTCTTGAAAACGTGGAACGCCGCTTGTTGACGGGAGATTTCGGGAGTCTGACATTGCTGGAGGGAACGAGGGAGTTATCAGATGAGAAGTGACAGTGTTGGAAGAGGCTGCTGGGTATTGGACGTCAAGGATGAGAGAGAGAGAGAGAGAGAGAGAGAGAGAGAGAGAGAGAGAGAGAGAGTACTGCGGATCGTCTTGCATCAGCTACTATTGACAAATATATACGTATATTCATCATCAATCATTCCCCTTCATAATAAATTCAAAATGAAATTGTTTTTAATAAAGTTTTACTACAATCACCCAATCTCCTCGCTCCTCCGTTCGTAGCCACGCCCACCAACTTTGTAATTCAACCAAACTTTGAATTTCTTGATGTATTGTTTTTAATATTTTTTGTTTTATTCTTATTCATACACATGTAACTGCTCTGAGGATGGACAAAGTGATGTTCCCAAACGTTAGCTGATTGTATTAAGCAACTGAACACTAAAGATGTTTATGGTTCCCCTTATAATGCTATACCTTCAGGTCAAGTTACTTGTTGTAGTCACATCATCTAGTCTAATCAGGTGTCTCCCCTCCCCACGGTTGACCCTCAGGTGTAACCGAGGCTGTCGCTTAGATCATGTCAACACAGCACAACCTCCTGCGCTTCCTTTACGTCTTTTTCTCAGCCGTCATAATCCACTGACAGTTCTACGTCTACATCCTTAACGCTATATAAGATGGAATAATTTAACTAGTGATTTTGAGTTCATTTATAAATTTATTTATAGATAAAATATGGACAGTGTAATATTAACTTAAAATCTTAACCCTTTGGCATTTAGTGTTAACAAGGTCACTGTCTACTTGGTAGGTCTGGTGACGTCACTTCAGGTAACTGAGGGACCTCTTGTTACCGTTCACACAATAACATATTTGTTATTTTCTTTAACAGTTGAGCTTTTTTCTTTATATAATTCACATCTTATTCCTTCATATAATACAAATATCTATGTATTAGTTAAGCATTAAGTTTCACAAGAGACTCCACAATGGAAAGTATTATTAGTTGTGGTTACCCAGGCTCAGGTACACAGGCCAGTGCTGGCGACTATTTTAAGGGACACTTCATACTTCTCTTAGTCAGTTTCTGGCCGCAGGTCCACGTGTACACGCCGGCGCCAGTGTAGTAGTCGCCGCCACTAACCATGGCCTCACCAACCTATCAGTATGGAAAGCAAAAATGTCTTTGTTAAAAATTGGGGAACTTTGGTGTCAGGGAGAGGAGAGTGACGTGAACAGCCGTAGTCCTCAAGACAGCAACAGTGAAACGTGTCAAGGGAATTCTACAAAGCGTCAGTGTTTCGTCCTTAAAACTCCACTGGAAATCAACGAACCCAAAGACTATGTTCAACACAACAAGGACGATCCTCAGCTCCTCTTTCAAGAGAAGCACGAGAATTACAACCTTCAGGAACTTACTTCTCATTTTCAGAAGTTTGCAGAAGTTTATCTAAGAAGATGTCAACCAGAGTTAGGTGCCTCAGGTGCGTTATCCTCTAAATAGTTTTAATGGTGGTTCAGGGGTCAACAGTTACGATGGTTATCACGCTACAGGAAAACCTTACAATACTAAGGCGACCTACAGCTATCGTAGTAATGGATGCCGGGAAAATCGCTGACTTAAACAATTAAGAATCAATAAAACACGAACGTACATACACAAGATTCACAACAACAAAGGCGGCCATAACCTTGTTTATCTGCCTTTTGGTGGTGACGACTTTAACAGCAGGGATAATGACTGGTTCAGCTGTGGGAGTCATTACTCGATATACGACCATGAAGGCTACAACGTCAGGGGCTACTACACGGCCAGCTTCTACCCCCAGTTGTGAGAAGCGGAGGAGACCGTGACTGAAGTTCATCTTCATTTTAGATTATACTTCCCATGTCTGTGTTGGTCTCGTGGTGTTGATTTTTATTGTGAAATATAATTTTAAATGAAATATGACAACGTATATTGTTTGTGTTATAAGTACTTTGATATTTTTACGTTTATATAAATAAATCTTTTGCTTTTAAGTTGTATGTTTTATTACAAACCCTAGATGACGTGAAAACTTGTACCGTGGGTAAGATACACTTCCCAAATGTATCAAAATCTGTTTATATGTGTTCAAATAAGTGAACATTGTACGGCGGATGAGACTGAACATCACTTGGTGGTGATGCGGAGACTGAATACTGTGTGGTGGAGGAGACTCTGAACATCGCTTGGTGGTGGTGCGGAGAGACTGATTACTGTGTGGTGATGGTGAGGAGAGACTGAATACTGTGTGGTAGTTGAGGAGAGACTGAATACTGTGTGGTGGTTGAGGAGAGACTGAATACTGTGTAGTGGCATTAAAGACAGACTGAACACTGTGTAGTAGTGTCTATTAATATGCTCAGCGACTCAGTAAACTACACCAGCAACATTATAATGAAGTACAATAATGTGTATGTATTTATAATTAAAATACTCAGGTCAATTAATAATGTTATGAATACTATTACCATTGTATGATGCCAGTGACGTCCGCGGTGTATGATAAGATTGCTGTGGTTCGTGATCCAGCTTCCTACATCATCACTCTTCTAATATTTCACTTAAAATTATTTTATATCTAAATAATCTTACAATCATAAAAGTAAGACATATAAGATTGATAAAGATTGTTTCCCTGCATTGAGAATTATGGTAAATGTGATCCTATTATATCTGAAGTGAAGCTACTGTGTAAGGACTGTCCTGCCGCGGGACGAGTTAGTGTTGGTAATATGATGTCTTTAACAACAACGATCTTTACTCTCGATCAACTGACCCCAAATGAGGTTGTGATTCATTATAGGCAGCTGAATAATACCTTACGGTGACTTATAATATAATGGACGAGCGTAGAGAGACAAGGTAAATTATGGAACAACAAATGCTTCCTGAGTTAGCTTTAATAAATAAATCTGGAAAACTGGCAGTCATGATAATACACCCATTAAGAAATTCCCTTTAATTATGAACAAATTATGTTCAGTATAAATGACTGACCGACTGAAGTATAATTTGTCAGCTCCAGACGATTCATCACGTCCAAATGTATTACTGTTATAAATGTTTTTAATTTCTTTATATTTGTATGGCAAACATCCATATGCACTCATGTTTAAAGTCGTAATATCATCTATGATGTGGTTCATGATTCTGGCTCAGTGTAGTGTGTCAGAGAAGTATTACCCGACATGGCACCAATATCCGCCCACCCACACCACCATTGGCGTTTAAGGGCAGTGAATCCTGGACTTGATCCCTGGAGTTAATGTTCCCTCCATAACTGATACGACCTGCCATCAACCAGTTTGTGTCTGCTCTCAGTTACTGTTTTAATTTGCCTTTTGTCTGCCGTGTACTGTATAGTCAAGAGTCCAGACATGTGACAACTTAACGCTACATTTACAGTGATTTTTATTCTGTATTATTATGGACGCTATCAACATATTCATTTCAGCAAGGACCTTTTTTTATTATTTTTTTTTTTTTTTTACAGGACTAGCCCACCAGGGTACAGGTCAATGACCCACATAAGGGCCTGGGGCGAAAATACAATAATAGTAATAATAATAATAATATTAATAATATTAATAATGAAGGACCATAAAAAAGATCAATAGTGAGAAACGATATATGTAAGTTGTGTTGTCAAAGTAAGAGAAACAATTGAAACCCTGCAATTGTATGTAAATGAGGCAGAATGTCAGGTCAGCAACCTGAGAGTAGGTCACAATTTTTGTGATGCCATATGGCAGCAGGGTCTGCCATTAAACAATACATTATGCTTTCAATATCTTCTCAGGCGGTAGTACCACCCTGTTTGGTAGCTGCCTATTACCTACTACCTGGTGAGGTTTATCCCTCTTCTTATTAGTTACTTTCCTGCCTTCACCTCACATGTCATGGACAATATTCTATTATAGGTGTGTGATAACTTGATAATGTAAAATATACTGACTTTCACAACCGTAGTTAGCTGTGTACACCACTACAGAGTCAATACAGATGGACTGTAATTCATGTTTGATCATCTTACCATAAAGTTCTCTCTTCTCAAGACGGTGAACGTGTCCTTTTATTAAGTCTGACATTGACTCATTATCCTCCGATTAATCTGGGTGTAATCAGAGGTCATAAGAGTCCCTCATGACCTCAGTCAACCAGTGATATTAGAGAAGAAATTACAATACTATTGCAACTAATGATAGAAATAGCGATAATAACAAAAACAATGATAATAACGATCATAATAGTAATAAGTTGTAGTTATAATATTAATAATAATAACTAAAAAATATAGGTAAAACAATTAATAAGTAAACACTGATATTCTTCCTCATAATATTTAACCAATATATCGTACAGCTATTACTACAAATGACTGCAATACAAACATGGACAATTTCACCTGGTAGCGGGAGCCGTAGAGTAAGTCAGGGTATTGAAGATGACATCAATAACACACCGAGAATGTATAGTGGGTCGGGCACGGCAGGGCACGGCAGCACGCCTTCTGTAAATCAATTACTGGAAAAAAATTGTCACTCATTGGAACAAACTGACCCGCGGCGTTGCGAGGCTTAGTACATGTATTATGATGTCTCAAGAACATTTAGAAATAATAATGAATCCTATTTGTAAATACAGTTATGTATATGCGTGTGTGTTTGTGTGTGTGTGTGTGTGTGAGAGGGTGAGAGTGTGTGGGTGGGAGGGGTGGGTGAGAGTGTGGGAGGGTGAGAGTGAGAGAGTGTGTGTGTGTGTAACCAGAATAATTTAGAGTAAGTAATAATAACTTACAACCATGGATGTATAATTATGTAGATTCATTATTCAATGACCTGTAGAGGGTAGAGGTTGGTCTTAGGTTATATCGCTTGGTGTAAGACATAACACCCGGCTTCAGTCGCACAGGTGTTATGACTAAGCTGAGTGTCGCACTATGATGCAACCCTCCCACTGAGTAGTGGGTAATTCTTTGAACACGGACTTGATTGCTCGTATTTGGTAATTGCATACATTTACAATGCCTCAGGTATTATATCTAATTAGCTAATTAATATAGAGAATGACACCGCCAGTTAAGAATGATTCATGGGTCAACGAGATCAGTTCCAGCCGGTTATTTATAAAACATTTTGTCAACACCACGGATTCCACGGAGGTGACTACTTCCACTTCGAGAACCTTCTAGAAGCTTGACTCATGGATCACTCTAGTGGCGAGTGTAGGAATTACTCTCTCCGGGCGTGGCAAACGCTGGGCCCTTAGTTAGTCTTGAGCTGGACCCTATACAGTACACATCTATTACTGGGAACACTTCAGTACTAGCTCGCAAACACTGAGACTACCTCAGTTCTAGAGCGACTAACACTGGGACCTCCTCAGTACTAGATCACGGGCCAGCCTATTTGTGTACAGCTGTAGATTGGGTTTCTAAAATCATCTTTTATGGAAGACATGAAACCAAGGTAGACATCAATTATCTATAGTCTCCAACATCGTGCTGATCACAACGGGACTCTAACTAATTACAAGCAAATTACTTTTGAGCGGGACGGGCTTCTGGCAAGTCCCACTCCTCACAGGCCTTACAGTTCACAGGTCTACATGTGTATGTGTGTGTGTGTGCGTGTGTGTGTGTGCATGTGTGTGTGTGCATGTGTGTGTGTGAGCACTGTGGGTCAGGCACAACACCATACATCTCTTGTTACACGAGGGCGGGAGGGCAACATCTCACTGGGTTATGTGAGGAAGAACAAGTGTAAGAGTTGCTGTCTGTGTTATGTTGCTCCTCTACACTTAAGTTGTCACGATTTATTACGGTTAACTTTGTATCATTATTTAGTACAAGATGAATGGAACATTAACAGTTTTGTAGTGGACGAAAAGTTTCTGGTGAGGATAATGTCTACGAGTATCTTACCTGTTGACTTCTTATAACAGTGTAAATGCAAATTATTTCTCAGTACATTATTTATGGAGGACAAATGAAAATACCTGAGCGTTAGACATACACCTTGTCACATAACAGTTCGAACAGTTCAACAAAATAAAGGACAGTTCACCTATGGCTTTGACGTTATATCTCATCCTTTGACATTCCCTTGTAATGAATTGACAAGTAGCAACATAGTTTGCCAGATGATATACTCATAAAATTATTGACGAAGCACTAAGGATATTGACAATGATTATAAAAGATTGGATAGTTTTACACACATATTTGACAATTAACATAAGCTTTGAATGGCATATACAGTAGTGCATGTTTATAAACGATATATACAGAAACTCAACATTTAATTAATTCATCAAAACCCAGATCATTTTACATTACAAAGCTACAGACGGGTCAGAAGCAATGATGATTTCAGTCCCAGATGTCCTCTCGTGCAATACACCTTTTCACATATCCGTTGAGACATTGTTACATAACTATTTGACAAATTTCATAACCGAATGACAGAATACATATCGAATGACAATTTAAAATAACTGTTCGTTCATGCTGACGGAAGTGATTGACATAAGTTATGAAGTTGACAGAGGTGAACAATAAACCGATAGTCTACATATAGTTTGAGAATGTAACAATTGGAGAATGACATACCACCAACAGTTATTTTAGATTGTCATTCGATATGTGTTCTGTCATTCGGTTATGAAATTTGTCAAATAGTTATGTAACATTGTCTCAACGGATATGTGAAAAGGTGTACACCTCCGTAAGTATGTCCGAGAGTGCTGGTAGTTTGCTGAACAAAAGCTAGCATCAATACTGGGGACTGCGTTCCTCAGTGCCTGTTGGAGAAGTCTCTCTCGATACATCCTTAAGGTGTCCCCATGTCGACGTGCAGCACATGCATCGCAACGTTAGGCTATGTTGTTCAGTTGTCGTTTCACAGTGGCTTTCAGTATTGAGAAGCAATTCTCAATAGGATTTAGGAAAGGTGAGTGTGGAGGAAGCTTCTAGATGACACGATCTTCAAATTCCTGTTCAATTCCTGCATGACAAGGTGCATTATCCATTATAGTCACAACAGCCTGAGGATCTAGCACAGAATCCAGTGAGGTCATGAAGTTTTTGAATACTTCCTTGGTCACAGATGTTACATGAATTTCATAAAATAATAGGCCTGCCAGATTGGAGATAGCTGCTATCCATGTGACGTTACTGCCACGCTGTCCTGCAACGATCCTGTTGACGCGTTGTCCCCATAGAGCCCGGCCGTAGGTCCTACACGTATATAGGTTGTAGCCGGTTTCATCTACGTACACACGATGTTGATGAATGCCATCCTCATACTGAGCAAACGCTACACGAGCGGCTTTCACGTCCTCTGAATTGCGGTCAGCCGGTACATTGTGTACCTGTTTCAGGGTTATAAGCTCGCCATCCAAAGCCCTAGAAACAGTCATGTTGCATACATGTGGCTTGCCTGGAAATGTTTGCCGAAGTGTATGGTTAAGCTCTGTAATGGTGATCTTTGGTGTAGCCTCAACAAGCATCACCAAAAAGTCCTTCGCCTCGTCATCCAGCACAGGTGGTCGTCCTCCTCCTCCATGTAGTTCCCGTCTTTCTCCTGTCTCCACAAACTTGCGAATTATTTCATATGCTGTGGTTCTTGGAATTCGTAGCTCGTCAGAAGTGTCCACAAAATCCTCTCCAGCTTCATATCGAGTAATTCATTACGATCTTCGTCTGACACCCGGCGATATCGTCTGCGAGGCATAGCAGGGTGCTTCCGAAGTGTTCCAGACCTACATGTACTGTACTCCTCGAGTGGGTGTCTCGGGACTGATACCGATCTACAGATAGCACACCAAGTCACCTCGTATTCATTGTTTCACTGAATCTCCGGTAAATACCACTGTTTCGATTGATGTTTCATGGTTTTGGGTGGTCAACCCCTCTGTGTAAAATGACCGTCCCCTGTGTAATATGCACCAAGGGGTATGATAGTTGTTATGTTGTTTGTCAATCTTATGTTGGTATTTCATTCTCCAATTGTTACATTCTCAAACTATAGTATATGCAGACTGTCGGTTTATTGTTCACGTTTGTCAATTTCATAACTTATCTCAATCATTTCCGTTAACATGAATGAACAGTTATTTTCGAATGTCATTCGATATGTGTTCTGTCATTCAGTTATACAATATGTTATACAGGTATATAACACTGTCTCAACGTATATGTGAAAAGGTGTAGTGTAGCTCCCCACAGTTCATAAGCGTTAACCAGGGTGTATGTCTTGTGGGTCTGGTACCATATTTGCTGGATGATAAAGAGACAGTATGTGCAGCAAGCATCTTTACCTCTGTCTAGATATTTGTGAACCTCTGTGGTGTGTACAAGTCGGTGAGGATCGTGCTACACTTCTCATACTGGAAATGAACTATGTATCGCCTCCTAAATGAAATTCAAACTAAAGACGACTGGACTGCCTCTTCAGTTCGATAACCATTTCGCCACCTTGCAAATTTGGAGTCGAATCCAATTCATCGGCAACATATTAATTACAGGGTTGGTGCTGTCTGTCTGATGTTGTATGAATCAGTCACAGTAAATTATTGACGTTATGTGAGACACGGACGTCCACCCCGCGTATTAAATCCGTACAATGACGGACACGGGCGGATGAACAATTTGTGCAGCACACGTGTAGGAGGAGAGTGTGGTACAAGGGTGTTAATGTGTTAGTAGTTAGGCCAGTCATCAATGGGAGCGGAGGAAGGGAGTGTTAACCGAACATTTTGACACTAACAAAATTACTGACTTCATATCATACTTTTGTCACTAACTCTTCCAGCTTTTTGCCTCAACACCTTTACGCCGTTGACGATGAACTGTTTAAAGTGATTATTTTGTTTGCTTTTGAGAAAACAAAAGACTGATGTAATATAAACTCCCTAAGAATACTTATACCTGACGGTCCTAAGTATAAACGAAAATCTTAACAGGTATTAAACCACTTAGATGAAGTAATATTTGCGCCCGTCCATCCATCGAATTAGTTCATCATTTAACCTTAAAGAAAGGCTCTCTGGGTAGTTGGCTTTATAATGTATTTAAATTTTTATTTAAACTCCTTTTGTTGACACAGTTATTATTTACCTTTACAGAGGAATACACTTTCAGTTACAGTTAACATGGTCATAATTGTCCATTTTCAGGCGGCGTGGCCACAGTCTTAACCATAACCCAGGAAGTATTTCAGTGTTTGGGAGCGACACATCAAACAGTCTGCCTGAGTGCAAGTGTTTATGGGTGTATAATGGCTGCCTTGTATCAGTTATATGTGGTAATGTCTGTAAACAAATACTGACGGGAAACAAATACCTGTTGTATACCTTTGAAACAATACGATTATTTCATATACCTAAACTCAACAGGTAATATTGTGACATATTTGTTAACGATAGAAAATATGATAATTGAGAAAACTATGAAACAAATAGAAAAATTATCATACGCAGTTGTGAGTTCCACTGTAAACTGTTGGAATAAACGTGTAGTATGAAGTATAATAGTTGTAGATACATCAGTGTGTATAGTGTCATAATGGTTGTAGATACTTCAGTGTGTATAGTGTCATAATGGTTGTAGATATATCAGTGTGTATAGTGTCATAATAGTTGTAGATACATCAGTGTGTAGAGTGTCATAATAGTTGGAGAAACTTCAGTGTATGGAGTTTCATAATAGTTGTAGATACATCAGTGTGAATAGTGCCATAATAGTTGTAGATACATCATTGTGTATAGTGTCATAATAGTTGTAGATATAACAGTGTGTATAGTGTCATAATAGTTGTAGATACATCAGTGTGTACAGTGTCATAATAGTTGTAGATACATCAGTGTGTATAGTGTCATAATAGTTGTAGATACATCAGTGTGTATAGTGTCATAATAGTTGTAGATACATCAGAGTGTATAGTGTCATAATAGTTGTAGATACATCAGTGTGAATAGTGCCATAATAGTTGTAGATACATCATTGTGTATAGTGTCATAATAGTTGTAGATATAACAGTGTGTATAGTGTCATAATAGTTGTAGATACATCAGTGTGTACAGTGTCATAATAGTTGTAGATACATCTGAGTGTACAGTGTCATAATAGTTGTAGATACATCAGTGTGTATAGTGTCATAATAGTTGTAGATACATCAGTGTGTATAGTGTCATAATAGTTGTAGATACATCAGAGTGTATAGTGTCATAATAGTTGTAGATAAATTAGTGTGTATAGTCCCATAATAGTTGTAGATACATCAGTGTGTATAGTGTCATAATAGTTGTAGATACATCAGAGTTTATAGTGTCATAATAGTTGTAGATAAATTAGTGTGCATAGTCCCATAATAGTTGTAGAGACACCAGTGCATATAGTGTCATAATAGTTGTAGATACATCAGAGTGTATAGTGTCATAATAGTTGTAGATACATCAGTGTATAGTGTCATAATAGTTGTAGATACATCAGTATATAGTGTCATAATAGTTGTAGATACATCAGAGTGCATAGTGTCATAATAGTTGTAGATACATCAGAGTGTATAGTGTCATAATAGTTGTAGATACATCAAAGTGTATAGTGTCACAATAGTTGTAGATACATTAGTGTGTATAGTGTCATAATAGTTGTAGATGCATCAGTGTGTATAATGTCATAATAGTTGTAGATTCATCAGTGTGTATAGTGTCATAATAGTTGTAGATACATCAGTGTGTATAGTGTCATAATAGTTGTAGATACATCAGTGTGTATAATGTCATAATAGTTGTAGATACATCAGTATATAGTGTCATAATAGTTGTAGATGCATCAGTGTGTATGGTGTCATAATAGTTGTAGGTAAATTAGTGTGTATAGTCCCATAATAGTTGTAGATACATCAGTGTATAGTGTCATAATAGTTGTAGATACATCAGTGTATAGTGTCATAATAGTTGTAGATACATCAGTATATAGTGTCATAATAGTTGTAGATACATCAGAGTGCATAGTGCCATAATAGTTGTAGATACATCAGTGTGTATAGTGTCATAATAGTTGTAGATACATCAGTGTGTATAGTGTCATAATAGTTGTAGATACATCAAAGTGTATAGTGTCACAATAGTTGTAGATACATCAGTGTGTATAGTGTCATAATAGTTGTAGATGCATCAGTGTATAGTGTCATAATAGTTGTAGATACATCAGTATATAGTGTCATGATAGTTGTAGATGCATCAGTGTGTATAGTGTCATAATAGTTGTAGATACATCAGTGTGTATAGTGTCATAATAGTTGTAGATACATCAGTGTGTATAGTGTCATAATAGTTGTAGATACATCAGTGTGTATAGTGTCATAATAGTTGTAGATACATCAGTGTGTATAGTGTCCTAATAGTTGTAGATACATCAGTGTGTATAGTGTCATAATAGTTGTAGATACATCAGTGTATAGGGTGTCATAATAGTTGTAGATACATCAGTGTGTATAGTGTCATAATAGTTGGAGATACATCAGTGTATAGGGTGTCATAATAGTTGTAGATACATCAGTGTGTATAGTGTCATAATAGTTGTAGATACATCAGTGTGTATAGTGTCCTAATAGTTGTAGATACATCAGTGTGTATAGTGTCCTAATAGTTGTAGATACATCAGTGTGTATAGTGTCATAATAGTTGTAGATACATCAGTGTGTATAATGTCATAATAGTTGTAGATACATCAGTGTGTATAGTGTCATAATAGTTGTAGATACATCAGTGTGTATAGTGTCATAATAGTTGTAGATACATCAGTGTGTATAGTGTCATAATAGTTGTAGATACATCAGTGTGTATAGTGTCATAATAGTGGTAGATACATCAGTGTGTATAGTGTCATAATAGTTGTAGATACATCAGTGTGTATAGTGTCATAATAGTGGTAGATACATCAGTGTGTATAGTGTCATAATAGTTGTAGATACATCAGTGTGTATAGTGTCGCTGTGTTGTTGTTCTCCCTCCAGACGTCAGCATGTGTCCCGACCTCAGAGTTTTGCATTTTTCTAACATTGTTTATGTCCATTTAGTCGTTAGTAAGAAAACACCTCATTAAAAGTATTAAGACATAAAGAACCATTAGACAGCGTTAGACATCCAATTGGTCATCTTGTTTCAGTAAGTTGAGCCTTAAAGACACCATAGTTGGCTGTTTCCTCCTTGGATAAGTTGATAAATGTTTGACGTTCTTAAAACACGTTCCATTAACTGTGAGCGGTGCATTGTTAGTTGTTCTCGTGATTTTATTATTTATTTATTTTTACTTACCGATGAGAGAGAGAGAGAGAGAGAGAGAGAGAGAGAGAGAGAGAGAGAGTTAAGTCTTTCACGGTTGAATAAGTAACCTCTGGACATAATAAGATATAATTACTGTATATTGCTTATATATAATTTTAGAATTATGATCTTGTTAACATTATAATTTCACTAAAACATTGATACTTTAACTAAAATAGATAAAATGTAGATGGTTATGCTAGCTCAGGTTATGTTAGGTTAACTTATGTTAGGTTAGGCTAGGTTAGGTTAGGTTAGTTTGTCTCAGTGACGTGAGGAACACCTGAGTGAGGAGTACTAATATATTCACAATAAATCTGTTTCACTGTAATCAACTGTAAGACCTACCTGGCCTGTGTATCTTTGAGCTACACACCACATTAACACATTATGTCCTAAATGTATGTTTTTTAATTGTGTATCACTAACATTATGTAGACGCATAAATTTCTCATTTAATCTACAAAAATATGTAATTATTTGGGGAATGACGCTAGGGACTGACGCTAATAGTTGATGTATTTAGATAAAAGCCCATGTAATTTTTTGTATCTGTACCCATATCTAAAGCTAACATTTCTGAACCATAACACTTATAGATTTTAGACAATAATAATTTTTTCTAAACTTAACACAATATACAGGATCATTCTCGAATACAAAAATGATTTACTTTATGGTAGTAAGAGAGTTAAATTTAAAATGTTTGGTTAAATACACATAGAGACATCACCTGGTCACAATGCCACTGCCCGGAACCTATATGTATCTGTTTAGTTTTCATTGGCTGTGGCGGCCACTACATCCTTATCACTGTGTTTTCTGAACGTTGATTGGATAATTGGAATTTTCACTACCAATGAAATAGCAGTATTGAGGCTGATGATATTGCTACTTTTTTGTATTGGTAGCTTAATACGGCCAATGAAGCTGGCTGGCGGTGAGGTTTTACAGCATCGTCAGCAGACAAACTGGTGGAGGATGAGTAGTTCTGGGGCAGGTTTTCTGTGACCGTCGACGCTGAAATGTTGCATAATATCGCCCTTCTTTCATATATTTTTTTTATTTACCGGACCCTCCCAGCACGGCCACAACATGCATGACTTTCCACCCAAAACACAGAGTCAAAACCACCAAAGACAGTGAGTCAAAACCACCCAAAACAATGAGTCAAAACCTGCGAAGAAAGTGAGTCAAAGCCACTCAAAACAGTGAGTCAAAACACCCCAAAAATGTGAGTCAAAACCATCCAAAACAATGAGTCAAAACCACCCAAGAAGGTGAGTCAAAACCACTCAAAACAGTGAGTCAAAAGCACCCAAAATAGTGAGTCAAAACCACCCAAAACAGTGAGTCAAACCATCAAAAACAATGAGTCAAAACCACCCAAGAAAGTGAGTCAAAACCACCTAAAACAGTGATTCAAAACCACCCAAAACAGTGAGTCAAAACCACCCAAAACAGTGAGTCAAAACCACCCAAAACAGTGAGGCAAAACCACCCAAAAACAGTGAGTCAAAACCACCCAAAACAATGAGTCAAAACCACCCAAAACAATGAGTCAAAACCACCCACAACAGTGAGTCAAAATCACCCAAACCAATGAGATTAAAATCAACCAAACTGTATTTTATTTCTTTTATTGCCAAAACTGTTCTTAAAATGTTTAAGGCTATATTATAATTTACAATAAACAAACTACTAACACCACCAGACTACCACTATGGCGGCCACCTACTGATAACCATCACCCACCATTATTACAGCCATTTACATTAAACAAAATAGGATTATTTCTACACGCAACAGGTGAATTGGTTTGTCTTAGCTACCTGTGATAGTGTGGATGATGTTTTTATAGCTAGACGACCAGGAAGTAATACTGTCATTAACTGAACTAGAAATCTGTTGTGGGTGTTCACGAGTGTGTGTGAGAAACCTTTAAGAAATGATTAAATGAAAACTCTACAAATATTTTTCTCTGTGAAAACGGTGGAGGAGAGATACTGAGAAGAGCCCAAGAAACACCTGTCAGCGGCAGGCAGGGACAGAGGTTCCGGGAAGAAACTTAACATTTATATTTTCCTTTTAAAGAACATAAGAAAATAAGGAGTCCGCAATAGGTCGGTTGGCCTGTGCATGACAGCTCCTGTCGAGAGTCACTACCACTCTCTCTCATCCATGAATCTATCCAGTCTCCCTTTAAAACTCTCCAGCGTTCGAGCTCTTACTACAAAGTTGTTAAGCTTGTTCCACTCGTCCACCAATTCCTTCCTATCTCCCTCCTAAACCTAAACTTATCCAGCTTAAATCCGTTGCTACGAGTCCTATCCTGCTCGGATATTATAAGAACTTTATCTATATCTCCTTTATTGATTCCTTTCACCCACTTCTATCATATCTCCCTGCACTCTTCGTCTTTCTAGGGAATGCAAGTTTAGTTTCTTTAACCTATCTTGATATGGAAGGTTTTTAAGTCCCGGAATCATTTTCGTCATTCTTCGCTGCACCGACTCCAGTAAATTGATATCCATTCTACAATAAGGGCACCAGAACTGAACCGCATAATCGAGGTGCGGCCTGACTAACGCAAGATATAGTTGCAATAAGACCTCTGCACTCTTATTACTTACACTTCTAGATATAAAACCTAACATAATGCTACCACACTTGATGCATTACACCGCCCTGTGTGCACATATACATACCATCATCACTACATGTAATACCATCAATCATCACTTTACATAACACCATCCATCATCACTACCTATAACACCATCTATCATCACTATACTTAACACCATCCATCATCATTATACTTAATACCATCAATCATCACTATGCTTAACACCATCCATCATCACTATATTTAACACCATCCATCATCACTATACTTAACACCACGCATCATCACTATATTTAACACCATCCATCATCACTATACTTAACACTATCCATCATCACTATACTTAACACCACCCATCATCACTATACTT
>NW_024715462.1:0-12144 GCF_018991925.1 Homarus americanus
CTTGGTGGTTTTTCCAGAGCTGGCTTGGGTTGGAAAGTCCACATGTAGCAGTCATGATGGCAAACAGGTTCCTCATTCTCTAATGTGTCATTCCAGTGACCATCATCTTCCAGTAGGCCAATGTGATTGCACGCTTCTTGATAGGTTCTGCAGATTTGTCCATTCAATGTCTTGAGTGCTGAATATGATGTTGGGTCACGGATGTGGTGCAAAAGTAGTCTCAAACAATAGCATTTAGGGTTGTTGGGGTGAACCGTGTAGACACGCCCCAAAGCATTGCCTAACTTTATCCCTGGATATCCTTCAACATCGGATCCTTGAGCTCTTCTCTGGAACTTTTTCATTGAAGCCTGCCATATGTAGTGCTTGGGTACTTGCTATCGATGCCAAGTTAGGGTCCAGTCGGCTCATTCGCGAGGCCACGGTAGGACGCCACCCTCCGGAAGGCTCCACATTGTCTCACTGCTCAGTCCCCAAAATTTCTTCTTCCATCAATAGTTCATTAACGATGTATGTAAGTTCCACTAAAACGGTACAGCAAAGTATATTTTTTTTAGCATATTCTATATTTTATTGTCTAATCATCTCTACATATAACACCACCCATCATCACTACATATAATATCATCCATCATGACTACATATTGATGGTTACTAGTGTGCCCTGAAGAATGCAGTGATGGGTAGGGAAACACTGTGTAACACTGAAGTCCGTTTATTATGGATGATTGAAATACAAGTGGTGACTCGCGTGTGCCATGCACGGCTCACACAGTCAGACTGAGGCGCCTTGCCATATGGCAGCCTCGGGGCAATGTTGCCACATAACACGTGCAGTGTTGCCACGTGATTATATATATAAATGCTACTCGGCACAGTAGCTTATGTACAGGGTTGCTACTTGGCACAGTAGCTTATGTACAGTAGGGTGTGTCAATTTTGTCAACATGTTAAAAATCAAATTTGGTAGTCAAAATATTGTGCCTCTTTATGTCTAAACTTGAGATTAGCAAACAAAAATGAATTGAAATAACCCTCACCTACATCAATTATACCTTAAAGTTTCAAATATCAGTATTTCAACAAATTAATGAGACTTGATTAAAATTATTCACTTGATATTAACTAATCTCATGTAAGCATATGGATTATGGAGTATTTTATGGTTCTATAGCTTGTGTACAATATACATGTCAGAACATGAACATGAACAGGCTCTCCGTGTGGGACAGTTTAATTCTTGTTTTGACTTGTACCAAGCGTGAGGATAAGGCGCCCGGCTCACTCTCCTTCTAGATATCATAGACGGTGGTTTGCTCTCATTGCACTTGCACCTACTCTACCAGACGAATTCTACATTTTAATTATTGTAAGTAGGGCATATTGATTGTCGCAGTTACTTATATCATTGTATAAAACATTATGTTCTAAGAAATTATTATGTTATTTCTGTTACAGCATTTTTGATAAACAAATTGATATTTTTTGAAGCAACAATTGAATTATGAAACATTGAAATATTTTTCTATTTGTCAGATAGTGTGAAGATGTCAAAATTGAAGACAAGAAGTCAGTTGTCAACCCACTTGAGCCTGCTAGTTGGTAAAGGGAAGGAGCTTCCTGTATCAGAACTTCCAACAGTGAGAGACATGCTAAGATTAGGGTTACTCCTTCGAGAAAAAAATGCAAAGGACAGAAGGAACTATACAGATAAAGAACTCATAAATGACATGATAGTCCCTCTTCTGCATCAATGGACAAAAGCTAATGCACTATTCAAACCACCTGTGATTAATCAGTGTCGAACTATTGAGCTAAAACTAACGAAATTATGGCACAAAGCAGTTGAAACATCACTTGGTAAAGGAAACTTGGCCAGGAAAAATGAATTTCTGCACACACTTGATACTCTGTTTGACATTTTGACCTGCAAGTGCTCCATACAATTATGTTCTGAATCCAACTGTTCTCACTCAGGTAAGAGAGAAAATAATTCCCACATTGATTGTGGTTGTCCTCGTGAAAAGAAGATCCCTGTTTTAGAGCTTGAATTTATAAAGGCACAGAGGACAAAGGCAGAAGGCCAAGGAAGTATGCAAATGGGTTCAATAGATTATTCAGAAACAAAGAAGCAGATTGCTAATGCCAAGAAGAGAGAACAAATCCGAGAGAGGGCACAAAAGAAGAAAATGAAGAGTGAAGAAGCCATCCAAAGAGAGGAAGAGCTGTGTCAAGATGTTTATCACTTCTTTGATAGTTCTTCTGATGAACAGGAAGCAACATCAGATGATAGTTCCAAAGAGCCATCTGAACCTTTACCAAAGAAAATGAAATACAACACAAGAAATATTTCAAACATTGCTTTAGCTAGTATTCGCCACCATGCTGGACTTCGTGAGGCTGCAGAAATTGCAACTGCCGCTTGGAAATATCTGATCAGCATGAAAAAGATTTAAGCGAGGGAGGGCTCTCCTGTCTTTTGTTTGATGGAAGAATAGATGACACAAAAGTTTTGCTAGAAGTAGAGGGAGTGAACAGAAAGTTTCCATGTCTCATCAAAGAAGAACACTACTCTGTCTGTTCTGAGCCTGGTGGTCGGTTTTTGTTTCACTTTGCTCCCGAAACTGAAGTAGAAGGGAAGAAACATGCAGAGGTCATTGCTGATCATATTTTATGTTGGGTTCAGGAGAGAGGACTTGGCAGTTCACTGCAGGCTGTTGGTGGAGGTTCAACTGCAGTGAACACCGGATGGCAGGGGGGTGTAATGACGCATTTAGAGAAAAAACTAGGAACTTGATGGTCCTACAAAGAGCAACAACAAGTGGTCAGGTCCCCTTGGCATCATGCTGGATGAAGCAACACAACTAGAAATAAATACAACCTTTCCAAAGGTCGAAGTTGGCCCTCCCCTTCCGGCGTTGTCTGAAGGAGTCATCAAAGATCTCAGCACAGATCAATCCTATGCTTATCGTATTGCCCAAGCAATAAGATCAGGAGAAGTGCCTCAGTCATTGGCTCTCTTGGAGATTGGACCTGTCAGTCACAGCCGTTGGTTAACTACAGCTCTTCGTTTCTGCAGGATTTGGATTTCCAAAGACGAATTGAAGGGCAAAGTGCTGAAGAATTTGAGGTTAATTGTTGAATTTATTTTTGGAGTTTATCTTCCCCAGTGGTTTAGTGTGAAACTTAATCCTATGTGGGTGGATGGGCCCAATCACCTTTGTTTCAATTACCGCTAAGTAAAATTTCCTGGCAGAAGGTTATGCTCGATCAGAAGCAGTTTTGCAAGCAATGCTTTGCAGTCAATATTGCCAATCTCGAACCGAGGCTGTAGAAGTCATTCTAAAAGATTAGAGGAACGCTAATAGATGACGACCAGTTGGGAGACTGTTCGTTTCATTCAAGAAAAGTTCCCCCAATAAACGTCAATGCCACCAAATTGTCAGAATTGGTTGACTTGAGTTTGGTGGTCTTAGAGCCACCATTGACAACAAGTCTAACTAGCCAAGAATTGAGAAACCTTAAAGAGACTCCAATGCAGGTGCCGAAGTGGCCTTCCCACACTCAAAGTGTGGAGAGATGTGTGAAAATGGTCACAGAAGCAGCGGGCCATGTTTACAGCCACGAGAGGCGAGAAGGTTACATCAAAGCACAAATAGCAAGCAGACTACTGTTGACAAGAAACCAAAGCAAAGAGAGTATGAAGGCATTGGTTACTTTCAAATAGACTACGGATAATAAAATATAATAATTTGAAACTTGAAACAGTAACATGTGTGCAAACGCTGGTTATGTTATAAATTCACAAATATGTACATTTAAAAATCCATTTGATGTAGGTAGGACTTATTATAAAAAAAAATTTATGCCAGAATATTGTTTTGCATGCTTAAAGACTACAATAAATTGCTACCAAATTACTCGATTTTCAATTTAGCCAGTTCACCCCCTAAATTGACACACCCTAATGTATATTGGTCTAGAGGAATTTGTATTTAAGCTCTACTATCCACGAATGAGTTTCACTAAACTGTCAAAACTTAGATGGCATCTCTTCAAGATAACGCAGGCAGAAGCTGGAGAACTACCAGCGACTGCAGCAACTCTAAAGTATCATATATTGAGAGGAAGGTATCAAGCTCTTCTGTGGTCTTGTGATGCAGACAGTAAAATGCTTTCACAATTAGAGCATGGCAGGGAAGGTTGACAATGACTGTTTCATACTAGTAATATCAGACCAACCACCAGCTCCAGAAGCAATCACAGAACTTGTTAAATGTGGATGTGGCGTCAGGAAATGTGGATCATTGTCATGTTCATACAGAAAGAATCAGAAAGCATAGCATGGCATGCACCGAGATGTGTAACTGTCAAGCAGATGATGAGAAATGCCTAAACAAGGTGAAGGAATCTGTTGTACACAGAAGACTCTCATGACGAGCTCTGAAGCAATGTCGTAAATAATAACTTGTGACTTGTATACACATGATGTATAACACTACAAACTTTTAATAAATATAAAACGGTGGTTCTAAGCTTTTCAGATAATGGTAATATGTATATGTTTAATTTCCAGTATTTGTCTTAAGCAATTAATTTTACTTACTGCAATCTCTTCTTTGCCAGAGACAGGATGGCATATATGAGCAGCCATGTTTGTAACACACTTAAGATATTATAACAGCATTCATAATATATTATGTTAAATTGTAATCATATAATACTACATGTTCATAGGTTATTAGTCATGTTTCAAGTTACTTAGGACTTAATGGTAATACGTCTGTGGTTCATTACGCCGCTCATTGATAAAACTTCTTTAATGGCATAAAACTTATAGTAAACCGTTCAGAAAAAATTACACCACAGTTCCTTAACATAGTTTATAAAGATTTAATTATATTTGACCTAACCTAACCTTTTTTACCCACCTCCACCTACTTACCTAACCTGACATAATCTAACCAAACCTGACATAATCTTACCTAACCTGACATTATCTAACCTAACCTGATATAATCTAACCTAACCTGACATAATCTAACCTAACCTGACGTAATCTAACCTAACCTGACGTAATCTACCCTAACCTGACATAATCTAACCTAACCTGACATAATCTAACCTAACCTGACATAATCTAACCTAACCTGACATAATCTAACCTAACCTGACATAATCTAACCTAACCTGACGTAATCTAACCTAACCTGACATAATCGAACCTAACCTGACATAATCGAACCTAACCTGACATAATCTAACCTAACCTGACGTAATCTAACCTAACCTGACGTAATCTAACCTAACCTGACGTAATCTAACCTAACCTGACATAATCGAACCTAACCTGACATAATCGAACCTAACCTGACATAATCGAACCTAACCTCCCAGTCTGACATAAGCTAACCTAATCAAACCTAACTTTCCCACCTACCGACCGTAACCTATCTACTTATTACCTACCTAACCTAACTTAACCCAACCTGACGTAATCTAACCTAACCTATTGAAACTTAACTTAACCACCTACCTCATCTAACACCACTTTGTAATCTCTTTGCGCTACCGCTCACAGGATGAGTATGGGGGGCACAATAAACTAGCCTCTAAGTGGCAAAATTAACAAAATTAACCTAACCTAACCCAACCTGACTTAACCTAACCTGATCTGATCTATCCAACTTAAACATCTTAGAATATATAATAAAGCCGCTAGGTTAATTTAGGCTAAATATGGTTGATTCATATTTCGTTTTGACAGAAATTCCCGGCAAAATAACGTATCTATATTGAGAACCACCGCCATGTTGGTTCCACGTTAACAAGACACGGATACACTAGAGAATAACCCGCGTTCGTTTAACCTCAATTACTACAGTTTACTTTATAATCTTACTTCACAATCTTCACTACATCTCACTTCACAATCTTCACTACATCTCACTTCACAATCTTCACTACATCTCACTTCACAATCTTCACTACATTTCACTCCACAATCTTCACTACATCTCACTTCACAATCTTCACTACATCTCACTTCACAATCTTCACTACATCTCACTTCACAATCTTCACTACATCTCACTTCACAATCTTCACTACATCTCACTTCACAATCTTTACCACATCTTACTTCACAATCTTTACCACATCTTACTTCACAATCTTCACTACATCTCACTTCACAATCTTCACTACATCTCACTTCATAATCTTCACCACATCTCACTTCACAATCTTCACTACATCTCACTTCACAATCTTCACTACATCTCACTTCACAATCTTCACTACATCTCACTTCACAATCTTCACTACATCTCACTTCACAATCTTCACTACATCTCACTTCACAATCTTCACTACATCTCACTTCACAATCTTCACTACATCTCACTTCACACTCTTCACTATATCTCACTTCACAATCTTCACTACATCTTACTTCACAATCTTCACTACATCTCACTTCACAATCTTCACTACATCTCACTTCACAATCTTCACTACATCTCACTTCACAATCTTCACTACATCTCACTTCACAATCCTCACTACATCTCACTTCACAATCTTCACTACATCTCACTTCACAATCTTCACTACATGTCACTTCACAATCTTCACGACATCTCACTTCACAATTTTCACTACATCTCACTTCACAATCTTCACTACATCTCACTTCACAATCTTCACCACATCTCACTTCACAATCTTCACTACATCTCACTTCACAATCTTCACTACACCTCACTTCACAATCTTTACTACATCTCACTTCACAATCTTCACTAACACCATCCTTCATCACTACATATAACATCCATCATCACTACTTATAACACCATCCATCATCATCACTATATATAACACTATCCATCATCACTACATATAACACGATCCATCATCACTACATATAACACCATCCACCATCACTACATATAGAACCATCCATCACGACATATAACACCATCCAACATCACTACATATAACACCAACCATCATCACTACATATAACATCATCCATCATCACTACATATAACTCCATCCATCATCACTACATAAGACACCATCCAGCATCACTACATATAACACCACCCATCATCACTACATATAACATCATGCATCATCACTACATATAACACCATCCATCATCACTACATATAAAACCAACCTATCATCACTACATATAATAACATCCATCATCACTACATATAACACCATCCAACATCACTACATATAACACCACCCATCATCACTACATATAACATCATCCATCATCACTACATATAACTCTATCCATCATCACTACATATAAAACCATCCTATCATCACTACATATAACATCATCCATCATCACTACATATAACACCATCCATCACTACATATAGAACCATCCTATCATCACTACATATAATATCATCCATCAACACTACATATAACACCATCCAACATCACTACATATAACACCACCCATCATCACTACATATAACATTCATCCATCATCACTACATAAAACTCTATCCATCATCACTACATATAACACCATCCAGCATCACTACATTTAACACCAACCATCATCACTACATATATCATCATGCATCATCACTATATATAACACCATCCATCATCACTACATATATTACCCTCCTATCATCACTACATATAACACCATCCATCATTACTACATATAACGCCATCCTTCATCACTACATATAACACCATCCATCATCACTACATATTATAACACCATCCATCATCTCTACAAACACCAGTCCTCAACACTATAGTGATAAACAGAGCTTCATTTTGTTGTCAATTTCTTTAAATTCCAACCTTATTAAACCGTAATTCTTTCTGTATGGTCAAATTTTGATTTGACCTCAGTGAGAGAGCTGTTAGTGTCAGTAAATCACAATGGTGTTCCGACGCACTGTAACAAAAGTTTCAAAGGTTGAGGTGAAGCCTTGCCAGGTGAAGGAGAAGGGCCCCCGATCTAACAAACTGCAGACCACAAAGCACACTAAACCTCAAAACAACAACAAGAAGAAGGAAACTACCACTTTCTGCCATGTACAAAAGGACCAGTACCTGCCATGGGGAGACTACATCTTCACTGGGAAAAAGACAAAGAACAACAAGAAGCGTTGACCCAACATTTCTGATATTTAAAAATAATAAAAAACATATTAATTGATTTTGTTTGTATTATTTATGCTTTTATTATTTTCAACTGTAAACGTGCTGTTTTGGGAATATATTTTGTGTTACATAATATTTAGGTACAGCAGTTTATTTCACTGTATATCCTTGTGTGAGTGTGTAGGTAGTGTGTGGATAGTAGGGTGTGTCAATTTAGGGGGTGAACTGGCTAAATTGAAAATCGAGTAATTTGGTAGCAATTTATTGTAGTCTTTAAGCATGCAAAACAATATTCTGGCATAAATTTTTTTTTATAATAAGTCCTACCTACATCAAATGGATTTTTAAATGTACATATTTGTGAATTTATAACATAACCAGCGTTTGCACACATGTTACTGTTTCAAGTTTCAAATTATTATATTTTATTATCCGTAGTCTATTTGAAAGTAACCAATGCCTTCATACTCTCTTTGCTTTGGTTTCTTGTCATCAGTAGTCTGCTTGCTATTTGTGCTTTGATGTAACCTTCTCGCCTCTCGTGGCTGTAAACATGGCCCGCTGCTTCTGTGACCATTTTCACACATCTCTCTACACTTTGAGTGTGGGAAGGCCACTTCGGCACCTGCATTGGAGTCTCTTTAAGGTTTCTCAATTCTTGGCTAGTTAGACTTGTTGTCAATGGTGGCTCTAAGACTTCCAAACTCAAGTCAACCAATTCTGACAATTTGGTGGCATTGACGTTTATTGGGGGAACTTTTCTTGAATGAAACGAACAGTCTCCCAACTGGTCGTCATCTATTAGCGTTCCTCTAATCTTTAGAATGACTTCTACAGCCTCGGTTCGGAGATTGGTACATTGACTGCAAAGCATTGCTTGCAAAACTGCTTCTGATCGAGCATACCAAGCGGACCTTCTTGCCACAGGTAACACGATGTCCCTCACTACCTTCCTCTGTGTTCTTACTAGCTGCAATTGAAACAAAAGGTGATTGGGCCCATCCACCCACATAGGATTAAGTTTCACACTAAACCACTGGGGAAGATAAACTCCAATAATAAATTCAACAATTAACCTCAAATTCTTCAGCACTTTGCCCTTCAATTCGTGTTTGGAAATCCAAATCCTGCAGAAACGAAGAGCTGTAGTTAACCAACGGCTGTGACTGACAGGTCCAATCTCCAAGAGAGCCAATGACTGAGGCACTTCTCCTGATCTTATTGCTTGGGCAATACAATAAGCATAGGATTGATCTGTGCTGAGATCTTTGATGACTCCTTCAGACAACGCCGGAAGGGGAGGGCCAACTTCGACCTTTCGAAAGGTTGTATTTATTTCTAGTTGTGTTGCTTCATCCAGCATGATGCCAAGGGGACCTGACCACTTGTTGTTGCTCTTTGTAGGACCATCAAGTTCCTGGATGAGATGACGAAGAGGTAGCTCGCCTGTATGTAAATCACATACAATCCAAACAAGTCTTCTTCCTAGTTTTTTCTCTAAATGCGTCATTACACCCCCCTGCCATCCGGTGTTCACTGCAGTTGAATCTCCACCAACAGCCTGCAGTGAACTGCCAAGTCCTCTCTCCTGAACCCAACATAAAATATGATCAGCAATGACCTCTGCATGTTTCTTCCCTTCTACTTCAGTTTCGGGAGCAAAGTGAAACAAAAACCGACCACCAGGCTCAGAACAGACAGAGTAGTGTTCTTCTTTGATGAGACCTGGAAACTTTCTGTTCACTCCCTCTACTTCTAGCAAAACTTTTGTGTCATCTATTCTTCCATCAAACAAAAGACAGGAGAGCCCTCCCTCGCTTAAATCTTTTTCATGCTGATCAGATATTTCCTTCATTATTTTTTCTTGTGCTCTTCTAATTTTATTATGATCTATCACCAAAGATACATCCTCTCGGCTGATGAGGCCTGCATCTATCCAAGCGGCAGTTGCAATTTCTGCAGCCTCACGAAGTCCAGCATGGTGGCGAATACTAGCTAAAGCAATGTTTGAAATATTTCTTGTGTTGTATTTCATTTTCTTTGGTAAAGGTTCAGATGGCTCTTTGGAACTATCATCTGATGTTGCTTCCTGTTCATCAGAAGAACTATCAAAGAAGTGATAAACATCTTGACACAGCTCTTCCTCTCTTTGGATGGCTTCTTCACTCTTCATTTTCTTCTTTTGTTCCCTCTCTCGGATTTGTTCTCTCTTCTTGGCATTAGCAATCTGCTTCTTTGTTTCTGAATAATCTATTGAACCCATTTGCATACTTCTTTAAACAGAGTATCAAGTGTGTGCAGAAATTCATTTTTCCTGGCCAAGTTTCCTTTACCAAGTGATGTTTCAACTGCTTTGTGCCATAATTTCGTTAGTTTTAGCTCAATAGTTCGACACTGATTAATCACAGGTGGTTTGAATAGTGCATTAGCTTTTGTCCATGAGTTCTTTATCTGTATAGTTCCTTCTGTCCTTTGCATTTTTTTCTCGAAGGAGTAACCCTAATCTTAGCATGTCTCTCACTGTTGGAAGTTCTGATACAGGAAGCTCCTTCCCTTTACCAACTAGCAGGCTCAAGTGGGTTGACAACTGACTTCTTGTCTTCAATTTTGACATCTTCACACTATCTGACAAATAGAAAAATATTTCAATGTTTCATAATTCAATTGTTGTTTCAAAAAATATCAATTTGTTTATCAAAAATGCTGTAACAGAAATAACATAATAATTTCTTAGAACATAATGATATAAGTAACTGCGACAATCAATATGCCCTACTTACAATAATTAAAATGTAGAATTCGTCTGGTAGAGTAGGTGCAAGTGCAATGAGAGCAAACCACCGTCTATGATATCTAGAAGGAGAGTGAGCCGAGCGCCTTATCCTCACGCTTGGTACAAGTCAAAACAAGAATTAAACTGTCCCACACGGAGAGCCTGTTCATGTTCATGTTCTGACATGCATATTGTACACAAGCTATAGAACCATAAAATACTCCATAATCCATATGCTTACATGAGATTAGTTAATATCAAGTGAATAATTCTAATCAAGTCTCATTAATTTGTTGAAATACTGATATTTGAAACTTTAAGGTATAATTGATGTAGGTGAGGGTTATTTCAATTCATTTTTGTTTGCTAATCTCAAGTTTAGACATAAAGAGGCACAATATTTTGATTACCAAATTTGATTTTTAACATGTTGACAAAATTGACACACCCTAGTGGATAGTGTGTGGGTACTATGGGTGTGTGGGCATTATGGAGAACTAGTCATGGCTAACTGTGACCCTATATACGGGTTACATCGGCCTTAACGCCCTTGTCTCAGCGCTATCTCATATATCCAAATTTCACATATTTGAAAGTATTCGATAACCAAAATATCTGGAAAATATTTAGTTAAAAATACAAATAATAAAACAAAATCGAAAACAGAAAGAAAAAACAATACCGGTGAAAGTGGAAATAAGGAGGAGGCAGAGCAGATGATACACAGGAAGACAGTAATCATCATCCCCGTGTGAACCAGCCAGAAAAGAACTCCTTCGCCTCACCGTCCACCCGCGTACGATCAGCTGAGTGAAGTTGCCTCGTGTTGCAGTAAACTTTATCTGTAAAAGGACAATTTACTTTTACTTTTATTGTTTATCTTACTGTTTATAACTGTTTATTTTCTCTGACATAATGTACACTAAGTATGGGAGTGTACAGTAAGTTATACCGGATGGAAAGAAATTCACATTCGTCTTTCAAATATTAAAACATTACCCTAACAACAGTATTGTATAACAACACGAGCTAAAGTGATGTGTAAAAAGGTCGGTTGCAAAAAGAAATATTATTCTTTTAAGTCTTTTTCAGTTTGTTCAGTGTTAACAACATTATAGGTCATATTTCATGCTGTATGCATATACAATGTTTGCTGAAGGTTTAATACCTTTCTGTTTACTGATGGTGTAAAACCCTCGTTAAAATACTTTAGAGTC